>NW_007248864.1:304556-367861 GCF_000164805.1 Carlito syrichta
CTTGTTCAATCTCCTATTCTTCTTATGTATGCCCTCTTACTTTTTGCAATTCTGGAGTTGCACTGTAGGTTGGGGGTGGTCCTTTTTGCAGTTTTGGGATTTACTTAAGAGGAGAGCTGTGATTCAAAATCTATCTGCAGGTCCTGGTATACGCCAACAGCTGTATGGATAATCTGAGACCCACTTCCCACTGCCTTGGAATCTGTTCGTGCAGTGGGGCTGTAGGTTTACTCCCTGAAATAAAATGAGGTTATCAGAGGGAAGAGAATGGAGCAGACAGTGGGGGGAAGAGGGGGGTTGATAGAGAGAGGAATAAGGGGGCAAACAGACGAATGTATCAACAAATGGAGAGAGAGACCTAAACTGAAACAGATAAAAACAATAGACTACAGCTACAGACTAACCAGCTCCCATACAAAAAGAAATTAAAACATACGATGATGCTAACATGCAAGCTAACCAATCACCTTATTGGTGTGATGTTACTCTATTCAAAGATATGGTTTACAGAGAGGAGAAAAGAAAAGTAAAGGAAGAGAAAAAAAGGAACAAAACAATAGGAACAGAATCAAGTCATTAAACTAACAGAACCAATCGAGCACACTCTGAGACTTTTCGTTTAAGTCCAACATCCTTTCTGCTCTGATTTCTAGCTGTCTTCTCAAGCTGGTAAATTAGTTCACAGTTAGAGTCAGTTTCCCCTGGCCTGCTGTGAAGGACAGTTCAGATCACCCTCAGTTCACCATTCAAATCTGGACTATGTCTCGTTTTCAAGCTTGTTTTTCCCATTTCGGTGTTGTTTCCTTGAATCACCAGGAGGTGGTGATATCTCAACTGCTCACCCCAGAGGGGGTGAAGTCTGACAGGAGCTGGGCAGAAGCCGGAGATGGGAGCCTGCCTCAAGGCACACGGGAGGAGACCCACGGCCGGTAGGACGTCACGGTGGCAGCCGAGGTGGCAGCGATCCCAGTAGATCTTGCCTGCAGGGTCTTCAAGGACTGAAGTTGTGGATCATCTCAGGTATGGGTGGTGCGATGCGCTATGGCTGCCATGGAGGCCCTGGTGGTGCCGGCAGCTGCTGTGTCTGCAGGTGCAGTGGCTGTCTAGACTACTGTGATGCCCCAGCCCTGGCACGGCCGAGCTCCGTGTGAAGAGCAGGCTGCTGACATTGGGATCTGCAGCCCCCGGCGAGCGAGCCAGAGACCCTCTGCATTCTCCTTTGCAGAGGGTCTCATAGACCAGGCTGCCCCATCACCATCTTGCCAGAAGTCCCCTATCTTATTTCTTAAGATATGGGCATTTAGGGTTCTGAATAAGAATTGGTTGCCAGATCCAATTTCCATATGGGTGTCTTGTGTTTTCTAAGATTTTTATAGTTTGAGGTTTTACATTTAGGTCTTTGATCCATTTAGAGTTAATTTTTGTGTATAATGAAAGGTAGGGGTCCTGTTTCAATCTTCTGCATGTGATCAGCCATTTACTGAATAGTTTCTCATCTCCCCAGTGGCTGTTGTTGGAGACTTTGTCAAAGATGAATTGGTTGAGAAATTGAGGTTTTGTTTCCAGAATCTTTATCCTGTTCCATTGGTCTATATACCTGTTCTTGTACCAATACAAGGCTGTTTTGATTACTATAGCCCTATAGTATTTGAAGTCTGGAAGGGTGATACCTACTGCTCTGTTTCTTTTGTTAAGAATTGTTTTGGCTATTCATGGTCGTTCATATCTGTAGGTATCTTTTAAGTCTGTTTGGTTAAGTGTCAAGTTTAGGTTCTGGATCTCCTTGTTGACTTTTTGCCTCTATGATCCATCTAGGGCTGTTAGTGGGGTATTCAAGTCCCCTGTTATAACAGTTGTAGAGTCAATGTCTATTTTTAGCTTACTTAGTAGTTGCTTTATAAATTCTGGTGCTCCTGTGTTGGGTGCATATATGTTTAGGATGGATATTTCTTGTTGATTGATTAATCTTTTATCATTATGTAGTGTACTTTTGCATCTTTTTAAATTGTTGAATGCTTAAAAGTTGTTTTGTCTGATATTAAGATAGTAACTCCTGCCTTCTCTTGTGATTCATTTGCCTGGAAACCATTTTCCATCCTTTAACTTTGAGTCTGTGTGTGTCCCTTATAGTGAGATGAGACTCCTGGATGCAGTAAATAATTGGGTCATGGTTTCTTATCCAGTTTGCCATTCTGTGTCTTTTCAGTGGTGCATTTAGTCCATTCAAATTCAGGCTGATCATTGAAATGTGATATGTGTTTTAAACAAAAAATTATAGGGTGTACTAAAATGCAAAAAAACCTCCACAGTTTGGAAAAAACAGAGCAAGCACCAGGTCTACACACATGTGGTAGTGATGTTGAAATTATCCATATGGAGATTTAAAACAACTATGATTCATATGCTAAAGATACTAATGGAAAAGTAGCATGCAAGAATAGATGGATAATATGAGTAAAGAGGTGGAAATTCTAAGAAAGAAATAAAAAATAAATGCTAGAGATAAAAATGCTGTAACAGAAATGAAGAATATTTTGATAGGTTCATTTATAGACTCGACAGAGTTGAGAGAAAAAAAACCTCTGAACCTGAGGATATGTCAATAAAAACTTCCAAAATGATAAAGCGAAGAGAAAAAAGACTGCAACAAGAAATAGAATATCCAAGAACTGTGGGAGAATGACAATAGGTGTAACATGTTTGCTAAGTATATCATAAAGAAAAGAAAAAGAGAAATGAACAGAAGCAATATTTGAAGTAATAACAACTGAGAATTTCATCAAATTATTGTCAGGTACCAAATCACAGGTCCAGGAACCTCAGAAGACACCATACAGTAAATGCCAAATACATATACATACACACACACATATACTACATCTAGACATATCATATTCAAACTAAAGTAAATCAAAGATGAAGAAAAAATCTTCAAAGAAGCGAGAGGAGGAAACACCTTAAGAAAAGAGATGCAAATATAAGAATTTTATCAAACTTCTCCTCAAGAAACCATTTGAGCAAGAAAGTGGCATGAAGTGTTTAAAGTGCTGAAAGAAAAATATCACCAACTTAGAATTCTGTATTCTGCAAAATTATCTTTCAATGTGAAGGAAAAAGAAAAGACTTTCTCCGGCAAACAAATAGTGCAAGGATTTGTTGTCAATAGACCTGTCTTGCAAGAAATATTAAAAGAAGTTCTTCAGAGGTAAGAAAAATGATATAGAGAAAAAACTTAGATATGCATGACGACAAAAAAAGCATTATAGAAAGAATAAATGAAGGTAAAGAAAGATAACTTCTATTTTTCTTATTCTTTACTAGTAACAGTTTGTTTAAACTAATAGCAATAATGCAGTCAATGATTATAGCTTATGTATAAGGGAAACGAATGATAGCAATGATAGAAAGCACAGGAGTGAGGCACTAGAAATATTTTGTTGTTATAAGGTACTGACACAACTCATGAAGCAGTATAGTATTATTTAAAAGTAGACTTGGACTAGTAGTAAATATATATTTTAAATCTTAGGACAACAACTACAATAAGTTTAAAAAAAGAAGTATAATTGATATGTTAAGAAACGAGAGAAAATGGAATGTTATAAAATATTCAGTAAAATTCACAAAAGGCATAAAAACAGTAGAAGATAAACATAGGAGCAAAGAACAAGGGCAAGAAATAGAAAATAGTAACAAATATAGTAGGCATTAATCCAGCTATAACAATAATCACTTTAAATGTCAGTGATCTAAATACATCAATGAAAAGACAGAGATTGTCAGAGTGGATTATAAAATAAGAACCAACTGTATATTGTTTACAAGAAACTCACTTTAAATATAAAGACATAAATGAATTGAAAATATAGGGATGGAGAAATACATACCATACTAACACTAGTTAAAACACTTGGGTTAAAGCGTAAGTCTCAAACTAAATTTTAAAATATTTTAAACTAAATTAAAATGAAAATGCAACATATCAAAAGTTGTGAGATGCAGTGAAATCAGGGCTTAGAGTAAAAATTATAGCATTTAACATGTATATATTTGAGTTGGGGGACTCCCTCAGTTATTTAGACTGGAGTGCAGTTGCACAATCATGGCTCACTGCAGCTTCAAATGCCTGTGCTCAGACTATCCTCTCACCTTAGCCCCCAAGTAGCTGGGACTACAAGCCTGTAACACCATACCCAGCTAATTTTGTTTTGTGTTTTTTTTTTTTTGAGTTGGAGTCTCACTCTGTCGCCCAGACTGGAGTGCAGTGGCCGCTCCTGGTCACCGCAGCCTCGACCTGCTGGGCTCCGGCGATCATTCCGCCTCAGCCTTCCGAGTAGCTGGAACTACAGGCATGCGCTACCACGCCCGGCTGATTTTTTGATTTATTGTAGAGATGAGGTCTCGCTGCCCAGGCGGGTCTCGAACCCGTGGGCTCAGGCAATCCACTCACCTCAGCCTCCCATAGGCGCGGGATTACAGGCTGAGTCACCGAACCCGGCACCCAGCTAATTTTGTTTGATTTTTTTTGTAGAGATAAGTTCTCACTATGTTGCCTAGGCTAGTGTCAAACTCCTGGGCTCAAGAAATCCTCCTGCCTTGGCCTCCCAAAGTGCTGGGATTACAAGCATGAGCCATTATGCTTGGCCTAATGTATATATTACAAAGAAGACAGATATAAAATTAATTATCTATGTTTCCTCCTTAGGAAACTAGAAAAAGTAGAGTCAATTAAATCCAAAATAAGCAGAAGAAAAGAAATTATAAAATTGGAGCATAAATGTATGAAATTGAAAACAGGAAATCAGAGAAAATCAACAATATCAAAAACTGGTTCTTTGGAAAGGTCACTACAATTGACAATCCTCTATTCAGGTTAATTAAAAAAAAGAGATGATATAAAGACCTAATATAGGAAATAAAAGAAGGGACATCACTACAGATTTCATGGACATAAAAGGACAATGAGGAAATGCTATGAATAATTCTCTGTCCACAAATTTGATAATTGAGATGAAACAGACCAATTTCTTGAAAAATACAGTCTTCCAAAAGTCACACAAATTGAAATAAACAATCTGAATAGGCCCATATCTCTTAAAACATTGAATCAATAATTATTACTCTTCCAGAACAGAAAGCACCTGTATTAGAAAGGTTCACTGGTTAATTCTACCAAACATTTAAGGAAGAAATTTTACCAATTATCTGCTATCTCTTCCAGAAGATAGAAGAACTATTTGCTAACTCATTCTGTGAAGTCTGCATTACCCTAATACCACAACTGGACAAATATACTACAAGAAAAGACAACTATTAACCCAATGTCTCTTGTAAACATAGATGCAAAGATTTTTGACAAAATATTAGCAAATCAGATTCAACAAAGTATAAAAAGAATTATACTCTATGACTAAGTAGGATTTATTCCAGTATAAAAGATTGGGTTGAACAATTGAAATCAATTAATTCAATGCATTGTGTCAACAATTTAAAAAGAGAGAATCACATTATCATATGAACAGATTCAGAGAAAGCATTTGACAAAATCCAACACTTGTTTATGATAAAAAGACATTCAGCAAGTTAAAAATAGGGAGAAACTTTCTCAACTTGATCAAGAACATCCACAAAAATCCTACAGCTGACATCATACTTAATAGTGAGAAACTAGCTATTCTGCTAAGATTAGGAACAAGGCAAGGATGTCCCCCTCACCACTTGTTGTATTTTATTTTATTTTTTTGTACTGGATGTCCTAGGCAATGCAGTAAGAGAATAAAAGAAAATAACAGGATTGGGAAGGAAGGAATAAAACTGTCTTTGCAAATGACAGATTATCTATGTAGAAAATCTAAAAAAAAAATAAAAAAACATCTTGGAACTAATATGTGATTATAGTAAAGTTGTAGGAGACAAAGTCAATACACAAAAGTCCATCAATTTCCTATACGCCAGTGAGGAACACAATAACCATTTACATTAGCATCCCTAGAAATGAAATACTTAAGCATAAACCTAACAAAATATGTACAAAATCCCACAACTCTAAAATAAAATTAAAAAAAATAAAAAATGCACAAAACCTATGTAAAAAAACTCAGAAGACTGTGATGAAAGAAATTAAAGGAGAACTAAATAAATGGAGAGATACTCTATATTCATGGATAGGAAAACTTCATGAACATTATCAAGATGTCATTTTTTTTTTTACAAATTGATCTATAGATTCAATGCAATACCATTCAAAATCCAACCAAGTTATTTTGTCGATATTGACAAGGTGATTGTGAAGTTTATTTGGAGAGGCAAAAGACCAGAATAACCAACACATACTGAATGAGGAAAACAAAGTCAAAGGACTGACACTACCTGACCGCAAGACTTACTATAAAGCTACCACAATCAAGACATTGTGGTAATAATGAAAGAACAGACAAATAGATCAATGGAACAGAGCAGAGAGTTCGGAAATAGATCCATACAAAACTAGTCAGCTGTCTTTCAATAAGGAGCAAAGGCAATAAAGTGGAGTAAAGGCAGCCTTTTCAACAAATCATTCTAGAACAACTGGATATCCACATGCAAAAACAATCTGGCAACTGATCTTACACCCTTCACCATAATTAACTCACAATGGTTCATAGACCTAAATGTAAAGTGCAAAACTATTAATATAAAAATCCTAGAATATAACATAAGATAAATTCTTGATGACCTTGGGTATGGCAATGACTTTTTTTTTTTGAGTTGGAGTCTTTAGATACAACACTAAAGGCCCAATCTATTCAAGAAAGTATTAATAAGTTGAACTTCTCTAAAATTAACAACTTCAGCTCTGTGAAAGACTATGTTAAGGAAATGAGAGGACAAGCCACAGAGTAGGAGAAAATATTTTCAAAAGACACATCTTAGAAGGGTACTATCCCAAACAGACAAAAAACTCTTAAATCTTAAGCAATAAGAAAACAAACAACCCAAATTAAAAATGAGCCAGACTTGAACAGATACCTCACCAGAAAAGATATACAAATAGCAAATATGAGGATGTACTCCAAGGATATGAGAAGATGCTCCACATCATATGTCTCCAGGGAAATGCAAATTAAAACAGCAGTGAGCTACTACTATACACTTATTAGAATGGTTAAAAACTGGAATACTAGCAATACCAAGCATTGGCAAGAATGTGGAGCAATAGGAACTCTCATTCATTACTGGTGGCAATACAAAATGGCCCAGCCACTTTGGAAGACAGTTTGGAAGTTGTTTTTTTTTTTTTTTAAACTAAACATACTCTTACCAGCAGGCATTCTCCTTGGTATTTACCTAAAGGAACTGACAACTTATGATCATATGAAAACCTTTACACAGATGTGTATAGCAGCTTTATTTATAATTGCCAAAACCTGGAAGTAACCAAGATATCCTTCAGTAGGTGAATAGATAAATAAACTGTGGTAAATTCGAATAATAGAATATTATTAATGTAATTAAAATAAATGAGCTATCAAGCTATTAAAAGATGTGGAGGAAACTTAAATTCATATTACTAAGTGAAATAAGCCCATATGAAAAGGATACATACCATATGATTCTAACTATATAACATTCTGGAAAAGACAAAACTATAGAGACAGTAAAAAGATTAGTGGCTGCCAGAGGTTGAGGGGAAGAAGGGATTAATAGGTGGAGCACAAAGGAATTTTAGGGTAGTGAAACTATTCTGAATTTTGTAATGGTGGACGTATGTTGTTATATATTTGTCTAAGCCCATAGAATGTATGACACCAAGAGTGAAACCAAATGTAAACTACAGATTTTGAATGGTAATGATATGTCAATGTAGGTGTATCAGTTATAACAAATGTCTCACTGTGGTGGGGGATGTTGCTAGTAGGGGAGGCCCTGTGTATGGGAAGCAGGGGGTATATGGAAACTCTCTACTTTATGCTCAATTTTGTTGTGAATCGAAAACTGCTCTAAAAGACACAGTATGTTTTTTTTTTTAATGTAGGAAACCCTGAATTGCCATTAATATTTTTTAGTCCTTAGGCTTAAGCAGCTGGATTTTTCTCAGATACAATGATTTTGTGAGCCACAAGGGGCCTCAAACCTGTCTCTCTAACTTTCTTATGGAGGAGGAAATGGGTCTCAGAAAGGGAAAGTGGCCCATGTAGAGTTGTATAACCGGTTTATGTAGTGACAGAATAGCAATCAGCTCTAGACGTGCTGCATTCCATACCACAGCTCTTTCTCACCACCACGAGGACTTTTATGTGCCCTGCATTGACCATGAGTGAATTCTGAAGTGATGTTTTTAATGTAATTTTTCCTCTATAGTTCTTTCTTTAAAAAACTTTTTACTTAGGCGTGGTGGCTCATATTTGTAATCCCAGCACTTTAGGAGGCGAGGTGGGAGGATTTCTTGAGCCCAGGGGTTCAAGACCAGCCTAAGCAACATAGGGAGACCCCATCTCTATTAAAAAAACAAAACAAAGCTTTTATTTTCAGATTATAAAAGTAATATGGGGTACATTAATGTTCCTAGCAAGTAAAAAGTAGAAACAATCCAAATATCCACCAACTGAAGAATGAATAAAGAAAATGTGGTATATCCCATACAATAAAATATTATTAAGCCATAAAAGGAAATGAAGTACTGATAAATGTTACAGCATGGATAAACCTCTAAAACATTATGCCAAGTCCAAGAAACCAAACACAAAAGGCCACACATGTGATTCTATATATGTGAACTATCCAGAGTAGGCAAATACATATAGACAGGGGCTGGGGGAAATAGGGAAATGGGGGGGTTATGATTAAAAGGTGTAGGATTTCTATTGAGAGTGATGGAAATGCTCTAAAATGGATTGTTGTGATAGTCGCACAACTCTGTGAATATACTAAAAGTATATTGAATTGTACAATTTAAATGGGTAGATTTTATGATATGTGAATTATTACTCAATACAGTTATTATTAAAAAAAATTGGCATTGTTCATTCCCTGTGATCATTTCTTTGTGATCTGTGTTTTCTTTGAAAGCATTTAGAATCTTCTCTTCAAGGTTATGCAGTTTCATGATGATGTTCCTTTATGTGTTTTTTCATTCATTAAAATGGCCAGTTGATTAGGTTTCAGATCCTGCATTTACCACTTACTAGCTGTGTCATCTTGAACAAATTGCTTAGCTTTTCTATGCTCCAATTTTCTTCCGTCAGCAAAATGTGGTTAATAATAACACCTCATAGAGTTGTTGAGAGGATTAAATGTGTTAGTTCATATAAAGTACCTTCAGCACTAATAACCACAGCATTTGCTGTTATTATTCTGTTAACCAAATATTAGACCTGAAAGGATCCCCTAAACTTCTAACAAATTTTTCCTTCCTTTTTTCATCACTTTGGTTTGTCCTTCCAGTTTTTCTTTTAAAAAACTCTGAGACCATTTTCTAGCTTTGTCTTCTAACCACTCTATTCCAGCTATTGTGTTTTTAATTTTTAAGAGATAGTTCTTATCCTAATCCTAAAATATTTGTTTTCTATAAACTTCCTACACTTATACACTTATGGTTTGAGTAGAATATTTTCTCTTATCTCTCTGAGGATACCAATGATAATATTTGAAAATGTTTTTCTGCCACCTGTATTGTCTGTTTCCTCAGAATTCTTTTGAATCTCTTGTTTGTGCTGTTGTATCTCTTTAGTACTGAGAATTTTCATCAAAAGCCTGATGATTATAAACCATTTCTTTATATGTAAGAATGAGATTGGAAGCTCTTTGCGTTCGGGTGGGGTTGTTCACCAGGATCCATCACTCTCAGATCACTGGCTGAAGAGCCAACTCTTTGTTAGGAACCCTCAAATGTTAGTATCACAGGATCTTTTCTCTAGACCCATTCCCCTATCCTAGAGAAGAGTCTTCTAAACTCTTGCCGAGGGAAGGATAGAATGTGGGATGGGAGAAATATCTGACTGCTGATATTCTGGGAACAGAATTGGGGAAAAGAGACTGAAGGTCCTAAGTAATCCACTTACCTACTTTTCTTCATTTTGGAGTCTGGGACCTATAGCAGGCTTTTCTTTGTGCTGTTGTTCCAGTCTCTAGCTTTTCCTATTTGTCACCAGAGAATACATTTCAGGTCTCTCGGATGTAGGACTTGGTTAAGAATAGTTGCCAGGCTATGAAGCTGGGGAAAGGGATCTGAGGGGTCCATTATTCTTATTGACTTTTAATCATCCTTTTTCTATTTGAACCCCGTGCTATATTCCTGTTTTCCTCTGTACCCCATGCCTTCGAACTTGGAAACACTCTAGATCCTATAGGGTAAGCTGTTTACCTTCTGCTCTCTGTCCCCCTCTGCAGACACTTGGGCTAGAGTGCGCTCTGCTCCCTCAAGTCAATTCCCTCTCTTAAAGCCACAATGTCTGTGAACTGTCTCTTCGGCTGTTATTTCTTCTCTTGTTTTATTTACCCTTGTGGGTATGATTATGTGTTTGTAATTACAAAAGCCACTTTATTTTTGTCTCTGATCCCTTTACATTTGTTCAGGTTAGATAATCTATCCTCTGCCTTTTGGTAAAAACTCAAATTGCTGTCTTAGTGATGCCCTGATCAGTGATTCCTTTGAGGGGCGGATACCTAATATCCTTTTTATTCCCTTAATACCATGTTCATGGGAATTTTGGGGGGGAGAGGAGAGAAGTGCAGTTGAATGGTCATATTTAACCATTCATTCCCACATTACTTTAAAAAATACATTAGATGAAGTGAAAGAAGCCAGATATATACCATAAAATGTATCCATTCCAAGTGTACAATTTAATGGTTTTTAGCAAACAGTAGTGCCACCATCACCATCTAATCCCAGAGCATTTTCATCAACACAAAAGAAATCTCGTAACTATTAGCAGCTACTCCCAACTCCTACCTGCCCAAATTCCCTTGCAACCACTAATCTACTTTCTGTTTGTGGATTTGCCTGTTCTGGACATTTCATATAAATGGCATCATACAATATGTGTCTGGCTTCGTTCATATAGCATAATGTTTTCAAGGTTCATCCGTGTTGTAGTAAGTATTAGTACTTCATTTCTTTTTAAGGTTAAGTGACATCCCATTAGATGGATATGTCCTACTTTGTTTATTCATTCATCAGTATGTGGAAATTTGGGTTGTTTGCACTTTTTGGCTATTATGAATGATGCTGCTATGAACATGTGCTTACATGTTTTTGTATACATGCATGCTTTCAGTGTTCTTCAGTATATACATAGAAATGAAAATACTGGGTAATATGGTAACTTTAACTAATAGAGAAAATGCTAAATTGTTTTCCATACCAGCTGCTCAAATTTTCCTTCCTACCAGCAATATACAAGAGTTCTAATATCTTCACATCTTTGCTGACACTTGTTTTTACCTTTTAAAGAATTACAGCCATCTTAGTGAGTGTAAAGTAGTGGGTATCTCATTTGATTTTGATGTATATTTTCCTAATGGCTAATGGTATTGTACTACTTTTCATCTGCTTATTAGCCATATGTTTATCTTCCTTGGGGAAATGTCTATTCACATTATTTGCTCATTTTTAATTGGGTGATTTATCTTTTTATTATTGAATTATAAGTATTTTTATCTATTCTATATACAAGTTCCATATCAAATACATTGGTAGCTATTTTCTCCCATTCTATCGGTTGTTTTTCAGTTCTTGATATTATTCTTAAAGGTGCAAAGGTTTCTAATATTGTTGAAGTCTCACTTATGTATTCATTATTTGGCCACTAGTGTCTTACGTGTCTTATTTAAGAAACTGTTGCCTAATTCAAGGTCATGAAGATTTATACCAAAGTTTTTTTTCTAAGAGCGTTAGTAACTTCTGAGTTTTAGCTCATATATTTGTGCCATTGAGCCATATGGAGTTAATGAATATGGTGTGAGTTAAGGGTCCAACTTTATTTTTTTGCTTGTGAATATCCAGGTGTCCTAGCACCATTTGTTAAAAAAAACTGCTCTTTCCCCATTAAGGTTTCTTGACACCCGTGTCAGCAATCATTTGACCATAAATATTTTTTTTTGAGTTGGGGTCTCACTGTCACCCAGGCTGGAGGGCAGTGGCCTGATCATGGCTCACTGAAGCCTCGACCTCGTAGGCTCAGGCAATCCTTCTGTCTCAGCCTCCTGAGTGGCCGGGACTACAGGCATGCACCACCATACTGAGCTAACGTCTTTTTTTTTTTTATTATTTTTGTTTTCTTTTTAGAGATGAGGACTTCCTGTGTTGCCTAGGCTGGTCTTGAACTCCTGGGTTCAAGCAATCCTCCCGCCTCGGCCTGCCAAAGTGCTGGGATTACCAGTGTGAGCCTATGCGCTTGGCCATAGATAATAGAAATAGAAATAGAATAGATAAAAGAAATAGAAAACATCTGTTTCTTAATGGAAAATGGTTTTCATCTTAAAACTCAATGCAAGTCAAACATGCCCATGTTAAATATTCAAGTGAAATATAGGCGGTCTCAAAAAATTCCTCCTCTGAACACTTTCTCTGGATGCTATTGGAGGTTTTGCTTTAGAAAAATGAAGGAATAAGCCAATAAAAAAAAAGACACAGTATAAGATTCAGAAAATAAAGACTAACTCCACGGGATGGAAAGCAGAAGTTTCCAGAAGACAATCATGTTCTAGGCCATGAGAATAACTAGCCTAAACTGTAGCAGAGGAACAGAAAGCGGTAGGAGGGCATTCTTCAGGGGTAATATGAAGCCAGTAGATTTTTAGATGGCTCATAATGTTTGGAAAAATTGTTAATAGATATTTTACAAAACTGCAGAATATCTGAGGAAAATAGCATTGGACGTATTGAAATTGCAAATAGTGAACTACTGAAATGGTTATTTACTTCAGAAAAAATCAAAGGACTAACACTAATATACTAAGACTAACAACAATATACTACTGGGCTTAGCAGTGAACAATAATTACATAGTCATAATTAAGTAGACCTGGCTAATGATTTAATAGAGAACCGTGGTAGGAGTGTTGAAGAAGTGATGGATCTGGGGGTGCAGTGGAGGAGGTATAAGAAAGTTAAATTTTATAAACCAGAAGAAGCAGCTAAAAATCATAGAAAATTATTGCTTCTTGGGAGAGTGATGCAGGGTGATGGGGTAACGAGTTGCTGTTATTTGCTACAAGCCAAGTTTCAGTATTATTTCATGTTTATGTGTGTTTGTTACTCTGAGAAAAAAAAATTGTTACTTGTTAACTCACAAGGAGCAGGAACTACAAAGAGACCACCACCTCATGATATGACCCATCTGCAAGCTTAGATTTCATCTTTGGATATCTGAAATTGGCTTCTATGCGGTGAAGTATGTGACAGAGAGGAAAGGGCCTTGAGCCTTCTAGATGCCAACCTCTGATGATGTGAATTAATGTGTGCAGGTGGCTTTCAACTGGCCAGCTAATTTCTGCAATATAGGAAATGACTATAATTTCTGTTTCTGCATCTGGCCTCAAAAGAGAAAGTGGCCCCAATTGCCTATTGAATTTATGGAGATGAGATCTCAAGTATCTTAGGATAATTGTTGGATGAAGGGATAGGCTTTGCCAGAAAAGCAATTTTAGTACTCTCCCCTCTCATAAAGTACTTTGAAATAATTTTTCTATTTTAATATTTTAAAGTACCATATCTTTAAAAAATCCTCATTCCCACTGTGACTGGCTTCTCTTTGTTAATGCATTTTAGTTTCCATCCTAGTCTACAAATTCACTAAAATAGGGTTCTATGTAGCTAGCTTCCTTTCTTAATTACCCTGATTTATAGTTATGTGTATGTCTTTCTACCTAAGGTCCCAGATACATCTCCTGTTCTTAATCATTGTGATAGGTTTCTGTGCCCCATTTTCTGTTTCTCGTCTATCTCTTTCACCTTTCTAAACCATATTTTAGTTGTTGTTTTGCTTCACATTCTCACATTTTTCTCTCCATTGTCCATTCATTTAAGAAGTATTCATCGAGCAGCTATAATATGCATTAAAATATGACACTCCCTGAGACACAGGCTCTTAACAGTCTAATTGAGGTGACATACAGATGATGAATAGAAATAGTAATTAACTGTAGTTGATGTAATGACAGAATTATTTCTATACATGATGAATGCTACAGGATTAAAAAATAAAGGTAATATGTACTCATTGTAGGAAATTGGCAAAGTACAGAAAGTATTATAAAAAGGATATGAAAATGAAGTCCGACTAGGTTGGAATCCTAACTCTGTCATTATTAGTGCTATAATCTTGGGCAAGTCGCTTAACCTCTCTGAGTTCTACTTTTTTTACCTATTAAATGGGAATAATAATATTAGAAAGTTAATTGGCTTACCACAGAGCCTAGTAAACATAAGTGGTAGTAGTTGCAGTTGTCATTACCACTGCCATCAGATTTTTGAAACATGATCTTTAAATGTTTTTTTTCCCCTTGCATTTATTTATTTCATGCTTCTTTATACATGGTCTAACATGTTTTTCTGTTTCCATTTTCCCCTAGGTTATGCTATATTTGTGGTGATTGTTAATGTCATTTCCCCTTTCTTTAATGCTTTCTCTAATTACTCCTCTTTATTTCTACCTGTGATTGTTATTTTCTTTAATTTTTTTTGACAAGTAGTCGGACAGGAAATAAATATTTACTGAGGTGCTGCCAATTACAGGTGCTATGTTAAGTCCCAGAGGGACTGGAAATAGAAGATGAAGAAATTCATTCTTTTTCAGTAAATTTGTTTATATAGGGAGCCAGCTCTGGCATAGGAATCATGAGACTTGGCTCTAGTCCCTAGTTTAGCCACTGTTCAGGTTGTGTGACCCCCTTCACTTTCTCATTTGTAAAAATTGGTACATGAATGCCTGCCCTGCATATGGTATCAGGTTATGAATCATAAATGTCAATGAGCTTTGTATATTAGACACATGGAAGAAATGACAAGTATGTAGGTTTAGAGAGAAATTGGTTCCTACTTTCTTTATTAGTGGGCAGCGCAGGCTGTTCTTATTGTTCTTATTTTTTATTTCTTCTTGAAGAAGACAAGTTTGATCCGTCTTACCTTCACTCATTTTATCAAGAATAGTTGAACCTCTGGTCAGAATTACCCTCATGCCAAACTGGTTTAATATACTAAACTAGCTAAATAGCTGATGTTATAAATATTGTTATTATAAAAGTGAAGTGTTGCCCTCTGTATAGACTAGCTGGAATCCACCGCCCACCACCAGCTTGTCCTCCATAGACAACTGGAACTCACTAGCCCTTGGCCTTGACTGACAAATTGATGTATTATTTAGGAGAGTCATTATTCTGAGACATTGTAAAAGCAGAAAGATACAGTAACATCATTATTTTCTTGGATTTTGTCAGGCTTTTTTTTTTTGAGTTGGAGTCTCACTCTGTCGCCCAGACTGGAGTGCAGTGGCCGCTCCCGGCCACCGCAGCCTCGCCTGCTGGGCTCTGGCGATTGTCAGGCTTTAAAATTAACTTTTTCCTCAAGATTTGATAAAATCAAATGAAACCTCTAAGTTACTTTTATCATCATAAAAATGTTTATATTCATATACCGTCTTAGATTTTGTTTTAAAAGACAGAAAATACAAAATGTTGGGAGACTATATGAAACAATAATAGCAAAGTTGATAATCATTGAAGGTGAGTGATTGGCCATGGCGATTTACTACTTGGTTGTTTGAAAATTGATGTAATGAAAAATAAAAATGAAAGAAAACTATATTCACTATTTGTTGCAGTTTGTGTCTACAGGCATTTTCATGTCCTAATTGGGAAATCCACAAAATCATGTAGAATTTTGAACTTTTTCAAGCATTTTAGATTTTTAACAATTTTGCTGAAAACCCTGTGAGAGGCATGATTGCCATGTTGTTGTTGTTATGCATTCAAGGAAACTTTATAGTCAAGTGACTTACCCAAGGTCACATAACTACTTAGCACTGGGGAATTGGACTACAGCTAGACTTTCTTTTTTTTGTTTTTGAATTGAGATTCAGTCTTTGGCCCAGTAGCACGATCATGGCTCACCACAGCCTCAACCTCCTGGGCTCAGGTGAGCTTTCCACTTCATCCTCTGAAGTGACTGGAATTGCAGGCATGCGCCACCACACCTAACTAATTATTTTTCAATTTTTATTTTTGTGGAGATGAGGTCTATGTTGTGCAGGCTGCCCTTGAACTCTTGGGCTGAAACAATTCTCTCGCCTCCACCTCCCAATGTGCTGGGATTACAGGTGTGAGCTACTACACCCAGCTACTGATAGGCTTCTTGACTGCTCTGCTAAAGTCCTTTTTGCACGAATATCAGAGGAAAAAAATAGTTTACAATTAAGCTTGAATAAGCCTCTTTTAATTACTGGGATATTTTGTTAATGAGATGCCAGCATTTAAAAAATATATAAAATTTTCTGTTCATGAGGGCCTGTTGACAAGTGAGAAGTTTTCATTTATCACACTAGACATTGTTTTAGGTGTTTTATACTTATTTAATTTTTCCCAAACCTCTGGATTTCGGTCTTGTCTTCTCCAACTTGCTAGATGTGGAACCTTGAGCAATTTATATACTTCTCAGCCTCGATTTCCTTATCTGTAAAAGAGGATAATAATACGTAACTGGGAATTTGGCAGAGCTAATCAGATAACATATATAAAGTGCCTAACACAGTGCCTGGACCATACCAAAATGATTAAAGAGATGATACTGAGAAATGAAAAATGGCAGGGAAGAGGATGCCTACAAGACATAGGAGAAAACACAAATTGTTTCGAGAAGTGTAAACTGCCTGCCTCCAAACTCTTCCTCCCTCTGCTGTGTTCTCACTATACATTATATGATAGTCACCTTGTTTTAATAACACAGGCATGATCATGTCAATTCCCCACTCAAAACACTTGAATGGCTTTCTATAAGCTCTCAACATTCCAGAATCTTTTTTGTCAGGATAAAAAAAGAAAAAAAACTTTTTAAAGTTTAATGCAACAGTTGAACTTTTGCAATTTTCTGTAGAGCAAAAGGACAGTGCTGTGTGAAACATATGCTAGTGATAATTTTACAATTCAATAAAGTAGGGAAGAGCAATTTAGTAAATGGTGATATCTAGAAATATATCCACATATATCATATTTTATATCAAAATTAATCCAGGGGGACAAAAATGAAAACAATGGAAAATGTGGATCAAACATTGAGGCCATAAAAATATGAATATTCAACCATGAAAAGGATTGAAATAATGCCTTTTGTGGCAACTTGGATGGAATTGGGGACAATCATTCTAAGTGAAATAATGCAGAAACAGAAAACCAAATGCCACATGTTCTCATTTATAAGTGAGAGCTAAACTAAGGAACTGCAAAGGCATTTAAAACGGTTTACTGGACGTTGAAGACTCAAGATGGGGAGAATGGAGGTGGGGGGTGGGGATGAAATATTCCTTATTTGGTACAATGTGCACAGTTGGGGGTAGAGGGTACAGTTAAAGCTACATTCTTTTTTTTTTTTGAGTTGGAGTCTCGCTCTGTTGCCCAGACTGGAGTGCAGTGGCCGCTCCTGGCCACCGCAGCCTTGACTCGCTGGGCTCCGTCGATCCTTCTACCTCAGCCTTCCAAGTAGCAGGAACTACAGGCGCGCGCTACCACGCCCGGCTGATTTTTGATTTTCATTGTAGAGATGAGGTCTCCCCGAGTTGCCCAGGTGGGTCTCAAACCCGCGGGCTCAGGCAATTCACTCACCTCAGCCTCCCAAAGGGCTGGAATTACAGGCTGAGCCACCGAGCCCGGCAAAGCTACACTCTTCTGCCACTATAAAATGCATCCATGTAACCAAAAATCACTTGTACTCCCCAAAGACATTGAAATAAAAATTAAAAAACTGAGAATATTGCACCTCTGTGTAGAGGATGTGCTAAACAATAGGAGAAAAATTATAAAAAACGATTAAAATATTTGGCTACATAAAATGAAAAACTTTTATGTGTCAAATATAATAAAAACAAAGAACAAGCTTGGAAAAATATTTTCCATAAATACGAGATTAAAAAAATAATGTCTTGAACATCTAAAGAGCACATACAAAATAATGAGAAAATTCAAACACTCTCAATGGGAAAATGACATTAACAAACAAGTCACAAAAGAGGAAATGTAAATGGGTAATAAACATATGAATAAATGTTCACCTGCACTAGCAATCGAAAATGCTAATGAAAACAAGAGCCCAATTTTCACCTATTAATTAGCTAAGATCTAAAAAGATAATACTCTATGTTAGCCTGGGTGCCATAAGAAAGGCGTTCATGGGAGGGTAAACTGATGCAATCTTCTTGAAAAGCATTTTGGCAATATGTTTCAGGAGCTAAAATATAGTCCTACTCTTAGACTTGTACAAACTGTTAATAGCAATAACTACCCAGGAAGGAAGCCAAAGTCTGGACAAAATTTATGCAAAGGGTTGCTTATTTATAATGACCAAATTGTCAGTTAACCTAGATGCTCAACAGTGTGGATGTGAGTAAATCAATTATCTCATAAATCTCAAAATAGAATATTAGGAAGTTATTAAAAATTGTGTCTATGTTGACTATGAAATATATTGGGAAACACATTGTATAATATTCAGAAATGTAAAGATGACATATCATTGTACATATATGTTCTCACCTGGGGAAAATATGTATATAAATGCATAGAAACAAAGGAAGAACTGTTAATGTGATATTCGGGGAGGTGAGATTATAGGTGCATACTTGATTATTAGTGGTCATTTTTTCTGTTATAAATTTTTGACAATGCCCATGCATTTTTCATTATTTTAAAAAAAGAGATATTTAGAACAAACCATGAAAAATGCTGCGACTACAAAATGCCCCCAAAACAATATTTAATCACATTTATTATTAGCGTGTCTGATGTCCAGCAGATGGAGCTGCATCCCTTAACATTCAGCATGTGTGCTGGAGATATAAAAACTATTGACACATTTTCATTTGTTTCATTTTGTTTGAAGGAAATCCCTTCTATCCTCCTAAAGGTTTTGTAAAGTATATGTTCTTTAAAAAAGGATTACATTTAAAATTGGCTTTGAGAATTTCAAGAAACCCCTTTGGGATAATTGGAGAAAGCCTGGGGTGTTGCCAAAAGCAGAACTATGCAATGGATTTCGGGAACTGGGTTACTTGAGAGATTAGCTGGAGTGTGGGGCCACACAGGGAGTCAGGGCAAAGTCAGAAAAGATAAACCAATGGTCCTGTTCGCTGGGTTTCATTTGTTGAGTAAAGACAGGGTAGAACATTGTATTTTAATGTGTAAGTACATAGGCTTATCATTTCAGCATAATTTCAGAATTGATGCTTTCATTAGTCCTCACCATATAGTTACGGTGATGATTAAAAACGTTAGCTTTGGAACTGATAAGATCCTCAATTCAAAGCCAAATTTCACAACCTCTTAGCTGTGTGACTTTGGGCAGGTCATTTCACCTCTCTGTGCCTTACTTTCCTCATCTATAAAATAAGAATAGTAATAAAACCTACTCATAGGGTCGTTGTGAGGGTAAAATGAAATAATGCAAAAGTGTTTGGCATAGTGCTTGGGATGTGGTAAGCACAAAGTAAATGTTAACCATTATTAGCATTCATTCATTCATTCAAAACATTTTGGTCCAGACTATGTGTCAGGCAGTGGACTTTGCACTGTTGAGAGAGAGAAAACAGACACAGTTCTGCCCTCTAGGAGTTTAGGAGAGGAACCATACCTAAGAAGCAGTGTGAAAGAGCTTGGAATCAAGATCTCTATGTTTCACTTTGACCCTGATTTATTTTTTAAAACCTCAGATAAATTACTTCATCTCCGTTTTGTTCTCAGTAAAACAAGGAGTTTGGACGAGGTGATCTCTAAAATATTGGGCAACTATGAGTCATTCTGTGAGTGTATTTCAAAGAACATTTCTGAATGAGATCAAATCAAAGTTATTATCTTTCAAATATATTCACATTATGCAGTCTCCTCTCAGGAGGTGCAAAATTCTCGCAATTAGGTAAAGGTCCAAGGGCAAACAGAATGATTACAGCAGAGGCTGGATAAGACACCCATCTTTGAGAGGCTAGAGAAGACAAAAATCAGTCTTCAAAAAATATATTGAAATAGTGTTGTATAAAAAATTGTTTATGGTTAGTCTAATTTCCAAAGAATACAATGGATTAAATTCCATTTCCACAAACTTCATGGGATATCAAAATTCCTTTGCTGTTTTTCAAATTGTGACAAAATTACAGTGCATATGCGTGCATGTTTGTGTGAATGTGCATATGTATAAGCGTGTTTGTGCCTGTGGGTGCAGTGACTTTTGCTCTCATTATTTTATTCACTTAAATCATTTATCAGCAAACTTTTTTTGTAAAGGACTAGATAGCAAATATTTTAGGCCATCTTTGTTGCATATTTTTCTTAGTATTTTTATAAAGATTTAATGGTGTAAAAGCCTTTCTTAGAGTCCAAGGCATACAAAAGTAGGCTGAGGATTAGATTTGGTCTGTGAGCCAGTTTGCTGGCCTCCATCTTAAACCAAATTTTCAGTCTCCTAGCTCTACTGGTTTGGTTTCATGGTATCTTCCCACCCCCACCCCATTCCACCTTATGCAGAACACAGGTCATTTTCTTGCCCTAGTCTCCTTTACTTGTTCTCATCTCACTGTGCACCCTCCCTGCTTCGCATATAATCCATTCACTCCAATTCCGGTGACACCTGGTGTACAGTGCAGCTCCAATAGAAAGCGCTACCCTGAACCAAAGTGGTAGTTGGTGGTCTGGTTCAAGAGATTGACTGCTCCATGGACAGGGACTCGTCAATTTATCTGTCCCATGAAGCAACTCATCAGGTTTCCTGGGCCCATTTCCTTAACAATGACAATGGCATTGACTTCACTTTCACCTAAAACCAGACTTCACTATTCAACAGATATCAGCTATGTGCTTGACATTGTAATGGGCTCTGGACACAGGAAAGAACAGGGTGAACATGACTGTGATGTTCACCATAGTGAAAGAAAAATATATGGAAGCACTTCTATGTGATAATACTAGAATATTGCAAGAAGTATGGGGTATTGTGGAAGTACAGTAAAAAGTATCTAATCCAGCTGTGGAGGTCAGGGGAGGTGGCTCCAAGAGGAAGTGACACTTCTTTCTAGGTAGGAACGATATGTGGAACCCTTTATTAGAGCTGGTTAGAGCAGCAGGGACCCTAATCTCCTAGCAAATGATCTTGAGCTCTGCTTAGAACTTTGATGATAATAATCCTGCCTAATCTGGCCTCATTCTCTTGGACTGAGCTCCTGGTTTAAGTTCTACTATCTAGGCTCCATTCCCCAGAAACACCATATTAAAACCTTCTTTCCCTGGCCATGTCCCCACATCTAGAACACTGACTCTAACCTAGTCCTGAAAGTCCAGCTCTTCCAGGTAAAGAATTTTTGCTAAAGTGACCTGAATTGAGTAGTCAATTGGCAAGAACAGCAATAATCAGCTTCCAATGATTAATAGTGATACCAGCAATTACTCTTTTTCAGATATTGGACATTTGCCTCTTTTTCAGTGAATTGGGTTAGTTATGAAGGGGCATTCAGATTTAAATGAATTTTTCTACACTCCATATTTTAGGTTTAAATTCTGAATCTTCAAGAAAAAATTGATCAGAAAAGGTCCTCTTACTCGTCATTAACTGCAAAATGAATATAAAGGATCTCCTCCTTTTGTGCCCCCCCCACCTCCATGCAGGGGCTTCTTGGGAGGTATGTAAGTCTATTCATATGTTAATTCCATAGAGCCCTCAATCTTTTCACACAGATCCTGTACAATGAGGGGGGAGTCTGCATATTTCAAAAGAGCAGCATATGCTCCTTAAGGTGAACGTGCAATATAACACTGCAGGGGAAATACAGTGTATTATTCTTTGCCCCTTTGCAGAGAGAGTTTACAAGCAACATTTGGAAATGGATGGCATTTTTCTGTATAGAGACTGAATTTGACAATTAACTATGTTTTTTTTTTTAATTAAGATGCTCAGGTCTTCTAAACTATTTTATTTTTTATGTAAATTAAAGAAATGAGAAAATAAAATTTTAATTCCTGGAGAAGCACCATAAGTGTCTTTCCCTGAAACTGTTTAACTGTTCTTTTGAAAATGAATTCTCCTCAGGAAAAAATTCTGAGTTGGCAGGAAGGTGGACAATGTATATAATTTAATATCTGAAATCTCTGTCTTGTTTTCTTTTTTCATTCTTAAGCCTAATGCATCTTATCACAAGAATGCTTAATGTTTAGGTTATAATTTCAGAGACGCAAATGATTCATTAGTCGAGTATTTGATAATCACATTTCAAAAAACTTCTGATAGACATTAATTGCTTCTTCTAGAATTATATTCTAGTGCTCAGTAATGACAAACACTATGTATTAATTTCACATGTATTAGAAATAATGATTAAAGTAAAACCTATTTGATGTAATGACCATTAGTTCAGAGCAGTTGAACAATGTTTCATGGCTTAAGATGAATAATAATGGCCCATTTTTCATCAGACAGATGTTCCATCTTAATGTAAAAAGAAGTTACGTCATTGAAATAGAAAATGTGAAAGAATTAGAATATACTATATCACTAAGCTTGATTAGCCAAACTGAACAATTAATGTCTGAAAAGCATTAGCATTTGTAATGCATGATGAGCTGTTTTTTTTTAAAATCATATTTTCTATAGGATCAATTTTGGAGAACGTTTTACACAAAATTTAAAAATTAGAGAAGAAATCTAAAATAGCATGGTTCAGGTTTGCGAGGACTATGAAATGCTGCAATGTCAAACTACAATATTCAAAAAAATAAAAAATAAGCAACTGTTAACAGCAGTTGTCCCCTGGGACAAGAGTGGCAGAGAGACCATTTTTCTAGACTTGCTTTTCACTTCCTTTTTTTTTTTTACCGTCTACATTGTGTACTATATGCATACATTACCTATTTTGACATTTCATTATAAACAGCAATAACCACAACTCATAACTATATATTGAAGTGGAGAGACAGCATTAAAAGCTACCAACACAAGCTTTAGAGCCACAACACACACACACACACACACACACACACACACACACACACACACACACGGGTTCATTTTTCAATTCTGCCTCTTTATAGTTATGAGGCTGCAAACAGGTTGCTTACTTTTTCTAAAGTAAAACAATCTACCCCATAGTTAGGTAGACCTATATTATTTTTCTTTTCTCTTACTTGCAAACATTTCACTTCTAATTAGTCACAATGCTGGAATCAGAACCCAGATCCCATGACTCCTGGTCTAGTGCTCTTTAGAAGATCTTTTACATAAAAATCTCTGCCAGCCAAGTTGGCTGCATTTGATCCTGTTGAATGCCCTGACCTTGTCAAGAAGACTGACTGTACTGAGAACTTCATTTTAAATACAAAGGGAAAAATTGCAAGAGTGCTTCCTAGGCAAGCCCTAGTGCATCCTAGTCAAAGCTTCAGCAATCCAGTGGTCACCATAGCCTCGCTTATTATACCAAGGACAAGAGTTTTGAGAGAGCAATTCTCCATGTGTTCTGTAGCTGTGCTGGTCAAAAGTGGTTTTCTTAAGTTAAGAATCACACAAAACACCCTTTTTTGATTGTCTATCAATTTTTCAGTGATTTTCAAAACTTACCACAAAGTAATTTGAATTGTCCAGTGTTTTCAGTGTCCATTGGGAACAAAATACCCTAGTCACTTTGTCACTTTACTACGTAATTATCAATGAGGAGAACAGGTGACCTTAAAACAGATTGTTGAAATATGAAAATTCTGAAACAGGTGCCAGAGTCTAAGAAACCTTTCCCAAGGTCAAATGTTAAGATTGTCAGATAAATCATTCTTATTCCTAGACTTGCTGGTCAGTGGGCCAGCCAGGCAGGCTAGGTCTAAGGAGACATTTTTTGGTGCAGCTGCCACTAAGACAGGTCCTTAGTAGGCCAGGAGGGGGCAGCAGAGAGCTGGTCTAGCTTTGAGTCAGGTGAATCCAGGGGTGAGGTGAGTAAAATGAACACCCCTGAGCTGAGGGGTATGGGATTGTTTGCCAAATGCGTAGAAAGGATGCTAAGACAGTAAGATGCCTAGTGAGGGGATTGCCAAGTCAGGAGGGAGACAATCACAGAGGAGGCACCTTCGTGAGAGCAAATTCACCACTCTATTGTCAGGGCCCACTCAGTTTAAAGGAGTGCCTATGAGTCTGGCTTTAGAGTCAGACAAGCCTTGGCATGCACCTAGGCTCTGGCTTGGAAAGGTTAAAATCCTTGAGCTTCAGTTTCCTCATGTATAAAAGGGGAAGTTATACATGTATAATAGTACTTACTTTATATGGTTGTTATGAAATACTTTTGGCATATACCAAATAATCAATTCTTTGGCATATGCCAGAAGTATTTCATAAAGGGACTGGCAGTAGCGGGACACTGCCAGGTTTCTAAACCAGGTGAAGTGAGGACCAGTGGGAGACCCAAGTTTCACCTGTACATTGACCACTTATGTACCTAATCCTGACTTATACCCCACATCTAAAGAAAAACTAGTTAATAATAACTACCTGTTTTTTTTTTGTTTTTTTTTTTTTGGTAAAGATGGGGGCCTCACTTTGTTGTCTAGGATGGCCTCAAACTCATGTCTTCAAGCAATTCTCCCACCTCAGTCTCCGAAAGAACTAGGAATACACACATGAGGCACTGTACCTGGCCTTCTGCCTGTTGTTAAAAGACGCAAACTTGATGAAATGAGATTCTGAGGGGCCACTAGTGGAACCAAACATCAGGGCAATAGAATCATACTGCTCACTTGCCCCTCTTCCTGGTGTTTTTCTGATGATTTTGAAGTCTGCAAATAAATCACCCTATTAAAAACTTAAAACATATAAATATTCACATAGTTTCAAATATTTGTGTCCAAACACCATCTCTCAGACTGTTGTTTGCACCCGGAATTGGCACAAGAACTCTGCTGAACCTTGGTTTGGGTTGGGCTTGATGGGAAGCCCATCAACGCTTCAGAGCTGTCCCTCAGATCACAGTGGGAGTGCCTCTGAGTTTTCTTTCGATGTCTCCCACCCAAAGCTTCTTTCAAAGTAAAGCCACTCCTGAATTGGATAACAAAATCAAAATAGTACACAGCAGAGTGAAAGCTCTGGGCACAATGGTGAAGGAGTGGGTTATAGAGGGTGGGAAGGAAAGGTGAAAGAGGGAAGCTGGAATCACTGAAGTGAATCTGGCTGACCAACCAGTTTTCCTCAAGGCTGCCCCAAATCCAAAACTCTGTATATATATTCAAGAACTTTCTTTTCAAAGTTTCCAAGTTAAAAAAAAGTTAAAGAGTGGTTATCTGTGCTTGAATAAGATTTTAAAGGAGAACTTTAGTAGAAGAATAAAAATGATGACCCAACCTAGAATTAGAGTATCCTTAAGGAAAAGCACTAAAAAAGACCAATGGGAAGAAAAATTGGAAACTTTTGAATGGAAAAAACTTCCTGAGCAGACAGACCTCTTACAGATGTCTGGGACTTGTATTTGAGGAGCTATGAGAATTTTTTTTTTCCTTCAAGCATATCAGTACAAAGTTGTGGGACTTTTTTTTTTTTATAGGAGTTGGTTATCTGCAGAGTCAGGGAGGGTGTGGAACCCTACTAGAAAGTTCTCGTGCTGGGCTCGGTGGCTCAGCCTGTAATCCTGTGCTTTGGGAGGCCGAGGTGAGTGGATTGCCTGAGCCCACGGGTTCGAGACATGCCTGGGCAACTTGGCGAGACCTCATCTCTACAATAAATAAAAAATTAGCTGGGTGTGGTAGTGTGCACCTGTAGTTCCAGCTACTTGGAAGGCTGAGGCGGAAGGATTGCCGGAGCCCAGCAGGTTGAGGCTGCGGTGGCTGGGAGCGTCCACTGCACTCCAGTCTGGGTGACAGAGTGAGACTCCAACTCAAAAAAATTAAAAAAAAAGAAAGTTCTCGTACTTTTTTCCCAGGAAAATAAATAATTCCTGGAGATGCAAGTTCAGTTGCAATTTATGCTTTAAAGAATATCAAATTAACAATTAGGGCATTATATTTGCTTCATTATAAAAAATAATTAATTTATTATTTACTTCACCAAACATTGATAGGATAGTCAGAAAAGCTTCTTTAAATAAAGTGTTTAGATGTTTCTACAGCTGACATGTGTTCTAATAGATAGACAAAGAGAGAGAAAGAAAGGATATGAAATATTTAAATTCATTATAGACAAAGAGCTTATAGAATTTTTAAAAACAATTTTATAAAATTTTATTTTAAAGATGTAGTGTACAATTCAGGATTAGGTATACAAGTGGTCATCATACAGATAAAGTTTGGGCCTCTCTTTTTTTTAAATTTGAGTTGGAATCTCAGTCTGCTCACTCTGTCACCCAGGCTGGAGTGCAGTGACACACTCACGGCCACCGCAGCCTCAACCTGCTGGGTTTAGGTGATCCTTCTGCTTCAGTCTTCCAAGTAGCTGGAACTACAGCCATGCACCACTATGCCTGGCTAATTTTTTGATTTATTGTAGAGATGAGGTCTCACCAAGTTGCTCAGACTGGTCTTGAACCCGTGGGCTCAGGCAATCCTCTCACCTCGGCCTCCCAAAGTGCTGGGCTTATAGGTGTGAACCACTGCGCCCGGCCTTGGGCCTCCCTTTGTAAAAACAATTTAAAAAATATTGACAAATAAAAATGTATGTATTTAATAAGTCTTTTCGTTTGTTACCTCTCCTGTGAAGCTGTGATAATGTTGTCCAAGCTTCTATCAGAGCACTTATATTGTTTTTAGCTGATTGTTTATAAGCCTACTTTTCCCAATTGCTGAAGTACTTGAGGGGAGAAGCTGGGTGTCTTTCGTCTTCCTATATTGGGTACATAGTAAGTGCTCAATCAATTCTTATTAATAAAACAGCATGTTTGAAAGCTAAAGAGAAGGGAAACGGGTGATAAACTTCATCTACCTCATACTTTTGCCTCCAGCTTCCCTTTAACAAAAAGCTGATGCCACAGTTTGTAGTCTTAGTAATATCTGATTAAACTCAGAAAATAATAAAGCATGGAAGATAGTAGACACGTAAAATGTTGAATGAAAGTATACACAAAATAAGAACATAAACTGTTTCAAGTTATTTAGGATAAAAATAATCTACCTAATATCACCATTGCATTTCCTGTTTAATTTTTGGTAGACCATCATAATTATTTTCTGAGTTTAATCAGATATTATTAAGGCTACAAACTGTGGCATCACTTTTCTGTTTAAGGGAAGCTGGAGGCAAAAGTATGAGGTAGATGAAGTTTATCACCCATTTCCCTTCTCTTAGCTTTCAAACGTGCTGTTTTACTAATAAGAATTGATTGGGCACTTACTATGTACCCAATATTTTGCTAGACATCACAACAAAAGATACAGAAGTATACAAAAGTCAAGGAGAGGAGCTGGACTTACCCAAAACAATTAGGGAGAGATACATGACCAAAGAGTAGCTGCAGATGCTGAATAGTTCGGGTGAAGATTCTAAGTGCTATAGAGAATCAAAGGAAGGAAAAGATTGATGAGGGAGGATGTGTTCTGAGAAGTCTTCCTGAATGAGATGGAACTGGAGATGGGAACAATTTAGCAAGTCAAGGAAAAGAGATGTTTAGTTCAAGGAGGGGGATCAATGTGAGCAATGATCGGGAAGGAAAAATGAGTGAGTGTGTCATGTATTGTGCGTGCCTTGAACATCACAAAGTGAGTACACCACAACAAGGTACCTCTTTGTTGGTTCAACATTCAAGGCAGGCCAGGCTTGGTGGCTCAGCCTGTCATCCCAGCACTTTGGAAGGCCGAGGTTGTGGATTGCCTGAACCCGTGGGTTCAAGACCAGCCCGGGCAACTTGGCGAGGCCTCGTCTCTACAATAAAATAAAAATAACCAGGTGTGGTAGCACGCGTCTGTAGTTCCGGCTACTTGGAAGGCTGAGGTAGAAGGATCACTGGAGCCCAGAAGGTCGACGCTGGAACCCAGGAGGTCGATGCTGGAGTGGCCATGAGCATGCAAGCCACTGCACTCGAGCCTGGGCGAAGGAGTGAGACTCCAACTCAAAACAAAAAACAAAAAACAAAGTTCAAGGCTTGCTGAGAAGGCAGGCAGGCTATGTGTGCAGTGTTGTGAGGACCCTGGCTAAGTTGTTGTGGGTTTATCACTCTTTCCATTTCTGTTTTTTATTGTACCTTTGCACTATCTGTCAGACACTAGAGGAAGATGAGTGTAGTGGTTACCAAGTTTTTGACCACACTAAGACTCCTTATCAGAACCAGCTGCCTCCTTCTACCAACTAACACTCCAAATGCCATAGTGAGCTTGCTGGACACTGAAGAAGATGGAAATGTCTAAAGCTTTAATTAGGAGAGGTGGACAAGGACTGGATTATAAAGAGCTCAATAGTAGAAAAGAGTTTAGGTGACAACAACACATTTTTATGATGCTTTATACCTTACCTGAGTGCTTTCCTTTCATTTGTCTCCTTTGATTCTCAGAAGAACCCTATAAAGTAGGCAAGGAAGACTTTTTTTTAATTGGAAAATATAGTTTATTTAGAAAGTAAATTATATATACATATATACACACATATATGTATATAGAGAGAGAGAAAGAGAGAGAGACAGAGAGAGAGGGAGAGAGAGAGAGAGGGAGAGAGAGAGAGAGAGGGAGGGAGGGAGAGAGGGAGAGAGAGAGAGAGAGAAGAACAAGAGCGAGAAGATTCACCTCCCTAAGGTGGTCAAAGCTTAGGAAAACACAGTGACTAGAGCCACATGGCCACATGGCCAGATCAGAGTTTAGCAAAGCAATGGCTCTAGGAAGACATTTTTATTTCTGTTTTTATAGATGAGGAAGCTGATCTCTCAGCTTCCAGGTCTATTGCCCCTCGGAGGTTCACAGGCAAGTTGAAGGAGGCCAACATGTAAACACACAATTTTGAGAAACACTATAAATATTAACAAATAAATGGGGTCTCTGAGTTTTGGTATGCGGCGGCTTGGGAAGGACACAGGAGGAATAAAGTTTGCCTAGAACTGCAATGCATAATGCTAAAACAGCCAAGTTGAAAGGCAACTTCCTGGAGTGGTGTCAACTCAAGGCCAGTCACCCAAATGGGGCTTCAATCCAAATAGGCTGGGCAGAGAGGGAGAATATGGATGTCAGCCAATGGGATCAGAATTAGGGAAACCAGACAAGAAAAGGGATGCTTCAACAGAAGGTTGGGAGGCAGAATGTAGAGATATTCCCTGAGTTGTGGAGGGCAGCTGAAATAGTTGTTGCAAGGATCCCTGTGGTCTTGCTTGTTTGTAGTGAGGCATCATTAAAAATTCTGCTCAAGTTTAAATACCAATATCCCTTCAGACTCTACTTTCTGCCCACTGTGGTAGCTGGTGTTTTCCTATTTATGCCTGGCCAAAAAGCTTGATGTGCTCTAAAAAATCTGAGGTGGGAGACAGGAGCCATTCCTTCAACTCATAACTTTACTAGGAGCTTGAGTTAAAAGATTGAGCCTCACGGACATTTCCAGAAAGGCCTGAGGTTGGGAAAGGTGGGAAGTCCATGTTGTATTCTGAGTTCCAGAAACCCAGGCATTATCAAAGTGAACTCCCAATAAAGCTACCTTGGTTGACTCCCCAAATCCACCATTCTCAATGATTATGTGAATTGCTAGGTCAAATGGCAACAATAATGAAAACAACTTTATTAGTGAATTTAGGCTCATGGATGTGCCAGAGGATTTGCTGAGTTTCACCTCATGTTGTATTCTGGTCCTCAGTGTTTTGATGGAGTATTTGTCATCCCATTAGAGCTCAGGGATAGGCTCCTGCCTTTGGACTAAAATAATGATAGTATCAAGGACTCAATGTAACTTCATGGACTTAGCTCCGATTTGCAGACATAAGGCATCATCAATCCATGGGACCATCCCAATTGAGATAAGTGTGTATCTAGCATTAGGTAAGTAGTGCTGCCCGTGACACACTGTCCTTGCTTCCTTTTGGTCTTTGATTTCTCTTGGCTTGAGTTCCATGATATGATCTCCTCATGGAAAATTCAAACCTCTATTTCATGCCACTTTTCTGCCAACCAAATGCTGGTGCCCCTGCCAAGTACTACTTCATGTAATATCCCTAAGCCAGGGGTCCTAAGCAAGTCCCCAGTTTATAATAAAATGTTTTCAGATGTAAAAGTGGCAACAGCATCTCCCCATCTCCACTGTGACTGTGCAATAGATCTGGGACCAAAATGGCCTTGCACCTACCAAGCAAGTTCATTACATATGATGTGTGGAAAAAATTCCTAGGTCCTTCCACAAACCTTGAGAGTAGCCTGCTGTTCTCACTGAGCCTCAATCTCTTGGACCTGTTTTGGGAGATTCAAGTCCTTACATGATTCAGCTATGGAAATCCTACAACCTCATCCTTAGTAGCAGGTGGTTAAAAGTGTATGCTTTAAAAGTGGGCAAAAAATATGAATAGACACTTCCCAAAAGAAGACATATGAGCAGCCAATAGATACATGAAAAAAGTGCTCAGTCTTATTAATGACTAAAGAAATGTAAATTTAAACCACACCAAGATACCACCTAACTCCAATCAGGATGGCCATCATCAATAACTCAAAAAACAACAGATGCTGGAGAGGATGTGGGGAAAAGGGAATGCTTCTACACTGTTGGTGGGAGTGTAAACTAGTACAACCTCTGTGGAAAAGTGTGGCGATTCCTAAAAAATCTAAAGATTGACCTTTCTATGTGACCCAGGAATTCTCCTCTGGGATTATATCTGGAGGAATCAAATCATTTTATAAAAATGATACCTGCACACATATGTTTATTGCAGCATTACTCACAATAGCAAAAACATGGAACCAACTGTGCTGCCCATTGAAACTGGACTAGATAAAAAATGTGGTACATATACACAATGGAATATTATGCAGCCATAAAGAAGGACAAACATATGGACTTCGTAGTGACTTGGCTGGATTTAGAATCTATAATAGTGATCTATCACAGAAACAAAGAACTGAGTACCACATGCTCTCACTCATAAACGAACCCTGAACAATTATCAGAATATTACAAGAAAGTGATTGGCAGTAGTGGGAAACTGCCAGTGGGGGGTGGGTCTCATGTCAATAATAAGTGTACCTGATCTCAAACCAGGTGAAGTGGGGACCAAAGTGAGGCCCAAACTTTACCTGTACAATGACCATTTGTATATCTACCCCTGAATTGTTCCCCACAACTTTAAAATAAAAAAGGTGTATACTTTCAGGACTTGGAGTTAACAAGACCTCTTATGTTATGATGACATAAGAGGTTTGTTGTTTTTCAAACATCCAAGGAACTGGAAGTCGAAATGAGGCTCTCCTTATCACCACTGAATGCTTATCCCATCCCTGAAAACCATGACAAAGAAAAGACAACAGTAAAAAATTTGAGCCCCATGTGATAGCTTCAGGATATCACATGTAGGCCAAAATGAGTTCTTAGAGTCCTGAGTGCCCACTATCCTCCATGGGACTCACTGTGACTTACTGTCTCCTCAATCCTGTAAACTAGCTAGTTCTACCATACTGCAACCACCCCCCTCAAATCCTCTGGAATTCACATTTCCTGTTTGACCAATTTGCCTACAAACTCAACTTTTTCATAAAAGTCTCTTCATGATGTAACCGTAAGTGAAGCCTAGTTCGTCAGTAAAGAGATCCCAGCTGGTTCTTGAGCTGGCTGCAGTTCATGTTCCCCCACTTCATGGTACAGTAGGGCAAGTTTTTTTTTTCACTCTCAAAGCCACTTTCAGCTCCTCAATCCTCTTGCAAACAAAAACAAAACCAAAAGCCAATAAAAACAAACACACACACACACACACACACACACACACACACGAAAACAAGACAAAAATTCCTGTCCCTTTTGAGACTTACCAGTTGTCAGTTTAACTTTTTTTTTTTTTGAGTCGGAGTCTCACTCTGTCACCCAGACTGGAGTGCAGTGGCATGCTCCTGGCCACTGCAGTCTGTACCTGCTGGGCTCCGGCAATCCTTCCGCCTCAACCTTCCAAGTAGCTGGAACTACAGGCACGTGCTACCACGTCCAGCTAATTTTCTGATTTATTGTAGAGATGAGGTCTCATCAAGCTGCCCAGGCAGGTCTCAAACACGCGGGCTCAGGCAATCCACTCACCTCGGCCTCCCAAAGTGCAGGATTACAGGCTGAGCTACTAGCCGGCTAGTTTAACTGTTTTTAAATTTTCCTTGTCGCTGTCATCTATTGGTTTCCTAGATTCACCTCTGTATTTACCAAAGACGTTGGCAGTAGGCCCATTCTTTTCATTCCAAGTCTCACTGTACATTCTGTGTAAGTCAATAGCTATATGAACAACCCATCTGGCACCTTGATCTTGAAGCTTCTTGACCTTCACCTTAGCCACTCACATTTCCCATCTCACTTCAGAACTTTCTTAGAACTTACAACTCCAAACTTGTTCCACATTTAGTACTACAACTTCAGACATTCCTCGCTGGTCACAACTTCCTAGCCTTTAAGTTTACTTTATCATTCCCTTCACCTTACCACTGCCTAATCCCTCTATTTTTCCCCATTTTGACTTTTGTCTTTTTCTATCCTGCATAACATGGCTCATCACTGCAGTTGCTCTTTTGTCAGTATTCCTCATGACCAATGCACTTTCCCCCCACTTCCACTATCCCTTAGACAAAATACAAGGGGGGCACTCGTTCTCAGGTGCCAAACCCACACTTACATGACCTTAAGAATGGGTGCTTCCTTACATTCTGTGCCAGGGTAAGGGAGTGTGAGAAGGAGACTCACTCAATTCACCCTTCTAGCTAGGAAATTCTCAAACCTGGATGACCTCACATTACTTTCTTTATACTTTTCCTGAAGTAGCTGAGCACTGCTAGAAAAGTTCACACAGCAAGGTAAAATTCCTTCTACCATTAGTTCATAATTACTCATCTCAAGTGGTCCTTCAAATCTAGCCCAGCAATTCACTCATTGCCTCATTCTGTACCATAACTGTTTTAAATCTTTTCCACTTTCCTCAAACCTTTGACCCTAATACCTACTTCCATCCCCTGTCTGAGATGATGACTTAGGTCTCCCTTCTCAGGAAAAATAGAAGCCATCAAACAACTTACTTGAAATTTCCTCCACCACCTTTATAATCTTAGCTGCACCCTTTTCCCATGTTAGGATGAGGTGTCATCTTCCTGTCATGATCTGCCTTCCCTACCTGCTTTTTCTGGCATCTTGCCTGATTGACTGTCCTCTCTTTATTCCTCTGTTGAAAATATCTTTCCCTCTATCAACTTCTTCCCATTGGCATTTAAACATGCATCTTTAAAGTATATCCTTGTTTGGTTACATTTCTCCATGCCAGACTACTGCCTTGTCTCTCTTTCTCTTGACCGTCACAACCAAACATCTTTTAAAACAGTCCCCACACTTTCTCATTAACATTCACTCCTCCATCTGCCACCATCCTATTTTTGTCCCCTATGCCTACCACCATGAAACTGCTATTATCAATGATCACTTTTTTGCTAAAGCTAATGGAAACTTCCAAGCATTCAACTTAAGGATGTGTAATGTTGACTGCTGCATTACAGCCAACATCACACATCCTCCTTCTCAAAATTTTCATTCCTTTTCCTTGTCTTCAACAGCAACACACAATCCTAGATTTTCTCATTTTTCTCTGGATGTTCCTTTCTTAGTCTTTGTGTTGACCTTTTCTCCATCTGCCCTAAATATTTTCATCCACTCAGTCTTGTACTAGATATTTTCACTTGGCTGTCTTACAGGGAACTCCAACTCAGTATGTTCAAAATTGAACTCATCTCCCTCCTACACACACACACACACACACACACACACACACACACACACACACACACACACTCAGGTACTCTTCAGTGTTCTCTATTTGGCTTAATGTCATCAATTAACTAATCTAGAAACCTGAGTCAACCTTTCAATCTTGGCTCTGCTTCTCTACCTTACTTGTTATAGCTGTACAATCATTAACTCACGTTGCTATAGCCTAAACCAGTACTGTATTATCAACCTTTTCTCTCACCCACCAGAGCCTGGCTTTCCCTAACCAGCTGCAAGGAACCTAAAAAAGGATGCCTCTAAAAGACAGTGACCAGTCTAAGTGTCTTGGATGACCCAGGATCTGCCCAGTCACCTCATGGACTGATGAGATCAATAACTCCAGCATATACACAACTCATATATAAGATAAGGAATCTACTCAATGTGTGGTATATGAACCAGCAGCACCTGCACCAGGGGCTTGTTAGAAATTCAGAATCTCGGTCCAATGCCACCTCCCACCACCAGCTGATTCAGAACCTACATTTTAGCTAGAGTTTAAAGATATTTTTATTCACATTAAGGCCTGAGACATATTGGTTTAGACTACTGGTTCTTAATGTTGCCTGCACACTGGACTACCTGAGCAGCTTTAAAAAAAATTTCTAGTGCCTAAATAAATAAAATCTCAATTTTGGGGAGTAGAACCAAAATTAAAATTTAATCATTTTTAAAGCTTTGCAGGTGATTCAATGTGCAGCCAAATTTGAGAGCTATTACTTTTGATTCTAAAACAATCAGACAGCTGCCCTAGCCTCCTTACTGGCTCTCTCCAATCCATTCTGCACCATGTAGCATCCAGTTTCACAGTGTAGGGTGATCCATGGGATGGGTTGGGGTGTAGTTAACCACACTGACACTAGTTTGGTTTAGAGGCTCTGTTTTTTGACATCAGGTAGGGTACTTAACCTTCCCTATGCCTCATTTTTCTCATCTGGAAGACAAGGAAAATAGTAGTATCTACTTCATAGAGTTGTGAGTATTAAATAAATTAATACTGCATGTAAAGTTCTTAAAAATTGTCTGGCACATTGTAAAAATTCAATGAATGTCAGCTATGACTTAAATGTAATCTGATCATGCCCACTCTACTTTTGAACACCTTTAGAATAACTTCCAGAATCTTAAACTTTTCATTTGAGGTCCTCTCTTCTGACCCAGGACTTCCTGTCCTGTGGCACACTTTGCCTTATAATGACTTGATCGGTGTCAGTTTTTTCCACTAGACTTGGGGCTTTATGAGAGGAACAGCTTGGGGACTGTACTCCAACGTACATGTACAGGTCCTAGCACGTGGGAGATACTCCCAAATGTTTGTGGGATAAAGGAAGGAATAAATGAATTGGTAGGAGAAAGAGAGAGCAAGGCTTGGAAGGCCAGGGGATTGAGTGAAAGCAGTTTCCTAACATTGTACATAATGACACTCATCTGCAGACCTTGTTAAATATACGGCTTCCCAGTCACACCTACCTGCCCCTACACATCTGGGGCAGAGCCTGGGGGTGTTTGGGAAACAATGGGAAAAAGCATTTCATTTTCATGTAATATATTTATCCATCTAAAAATTTATATGTTAAAAAAGGATGACAAAGGAAGGGCCCTACATAACTTCCAATTATGTGATTTTTTTTTTTTAGAACGCAGGATTTATTGAGAGGACAAAAAGCTTCCAGAGTGGGAGGGGACCTGAAGCAGTTGCCCCAATTATGTGATTTTTGCTTTTGTTGCTGCAATTAGAATATTTATTATTATAGGTGGAGGATGCTTTTACCATATGAAGCATCACATACTCAGGCAGACATTGAAGAATTTATTTCTATAAGCTAACATACAGTAAAATTGACTTTTTAATGCATTTTTCAAAATAGTTGAACCCATTTCTCTTTAGGTGACTGTAACCCTACCATCTACCTTTGCACAGTGCTTAATAATTTGTAGACGGTGATAATGGAAATGAAGGTTGAGACACTGACATAGAGGGCTAGAGGAATTCTGCCCTTCAGAAGTCTTCAAAAAGACCCAGTGTAAGTCAGTACTTCCTGTAACTTTGTTGGCCTCAGCACCCCTTTGAAGCATAGTTTGTGTGAAGAACACAGGCAGGGAAATGGTGCCATGAACTGCCAAAAGGCAGTTAGATCTGGATTCCATATTTGCATTTCTATAGCTACAGATTCCACATTGAACAATTAATTGCAGGCCTTGTTAGAGGACCAAGGCTAAGAACTCAGGTCTGAGGCAGGTTCCTAGGATTGAATCCAGCTCTGATATATACGAGCTGGGGTCCTTGAGCTTGGGCAAGATATTTCATCTCCCTAAACCTCACTTTGCTCATCTGAAATTTGACTCTTCATAGTATGTATTTCCTAGGGTTCTTGTGAGAATCCAAGGAGTTGCTATCTGTCAAAATATTAAACTAGTGTCTGGTACTTGGTAACTTGCTACCTAAGCAAGCAGTATTTGGTGCATAGAAACTGCTACCCAAGCATTTGCTAAATTAAACAGTCTAGGGAAGCCATTCCCTTGCTGAGAAACAATTGCGTGACTGCTATGTTCAAGGCACTGTGACATGTGTGAGGTGCATGAAGACAGGACAGAAGTAGACTCTGCCCTCAAGAACTTTACTATCTTTCTTACTAGTGAAGCAATATAAGTATGAAAATAACTAAAACATAAGGCATTGCATGTATAGTCAAGAGTCATGAGTAGCGATGAATACTCTATAAATACAGATCGGAAAGACATCATGTACAGCAGGGATGATGGAGAAATCCTCCACTGAAGAGGTGGGATTTCATTTGGGTCTTCAGGAAAGAATAGACATTGAGGTACCTGGTAACTAACTGCATATGCAGAGGCAAAGGATTAGGAGAGTGAAGAGCATGTAAAAAGTCTGGGAGGAAGGAGAGCCCAATGTATGTTTAAAGGAAGGTTATTAATCTACTTTTACCAAATTATAAGCTTTGAATGTGGGAGTAGGATATAAGCCCAAGGATGCAGACAGGAGACAGTAATGCTTTCTGTAATGATATAATATTAATTTCTCCTGGATAAAATGCAGGTGTTAGAACATTAGAGTCTGTGTCTTTCTTGTTCTATGCTTTATCCCCCAGTGCCTAGCATAGTACTTAACAAAGAATAGTGTCTCAGTAGAATATGTTGAATAAATGAAGCAAAGGTTTTAAGAAAAGATATTAAATGAAGATTTGGAATCATTGTGTCATTAGAGAGAAGGTTTTGAAGGAGATAAGGATGTAAGATTGAATATTATGGAGGTTGGCCTGGTCTTTGGAAAATAATCAATACACATGCATCAAAGAACAGAGGAATGTGAAGATCCATCGTCCAGGAGCCTGAGTCCCAAATGAGCTTCTTAACCAAATCCACAAGTCAGATGTAAGGAACGTTGAAGGAGACAAATGTGAGTAATGTCTTGAATTATTTTCTGTTGCTATAACTGAATACCACAGACTGGGTAATTTATAGAGAATAGAAGTTTATTTAACTCACGATTCTACAGAACCTGCAGCATGAACAGGAGAGCTGCTGTAACATGGTCTCTTATGAACAGTAGGTCCTCCAGCCATTGTCATGTTTGCAACCTGGAACTCTTCAGCAGTGACAGTTGAAGTAGTGTGCCTCAGCAATACTGAGGAAAAAGAGGGTCCCCACTCTTCCACATCTGGGAAAGCAGTCTAAGTAACAGGAGACCAGCAGGAGGAACCTGACTCCTTTGTACTTGAATCAGCAGCTTTAGTGGTAGGAGAGCTCCTGGCTGTGTGATTTCTCCCAGTTGGTGAGGCCTGAAGCCAGGGTCAGCTCCATGATCTGGAATCAAGTTTCAGATGTCATTGCAAGTCACCACAGCCTGGCACTGTAGTCTGTCGGGGAAGTGTGCATCCCCAGTACCAAGGATCACGTGGCCCCCATTTCTACACACCCAGATTAGTAGCCCAAGGTGCCTCATATTCCCTGTGCAGTGATCCTTGTGCAATGAGGTTCTCGTGTGCTCCATGCCCTAACACACCCAATCACTTGGAGTAGGAGCCTGAGCCAACCCTTCCCCCAGGTATAGAGCCCTTGGTGCTGTGGTGCTATCTCTACTCAGTGCCTAGACATATCCCCAGGCACCTGGAACTCCCACTCTTCAAGATTATGAGTTTAGGCCACTCTCTTCCTACTGAGCACATACTTTGAAGCAGCAGAGGTCCCCTAACACCTCACTGAGACATACCTTTGGGTACTCTGAGGCCCTAAAAACTCCTCCAAGAAGTTTCTAGACCTGATAAATGACTTCAATAAAGTCTTAGGATACAAAATCGATGTACAGAATTCCGTAGTGTTCCTATACACTAATAATGCTCAAGCTGAAGACCAAATAAAGAGCTCAATCCCATTTCCACTAGTGGCACAAAAAATAAAATACCTGGAAATACATCTAACTAAGGAGGTGAAAAATCTTTACAAGGAGAATTACAAAGCACTTATGAAAGAAATCATAGACAACACAAACAAATGGAAGATAACCCCATATTCATGGATCAGAAGGCTCAATATTGTTAAAATTACCTTAGTGTCCAAATAAATCCACAGATTCAATGCAATGCCAATCAAAATATAAACATCATTCTTCATAGAATGTGAAAAAACAATCTTCAAATTTGTCTGGAACCAAAAAAGAACCCAAATAGCTAAAGCAATTCTAAGCAAAAAGAACAATTGCAGAGGAATCACTCTGCCTGACTTCAAATTATACTACAAGGCTACAGTAACTAAAACAAGATGATCCTGGTACAAAAGTAGATAAATTAATGAGAAAGAATAGAGAACATGAAAATAAAAACTACATACCTACAACCAACTGATCTTCAAAAAAGCCAACAAAAATAAACAATGGGGGAAAGGATGTTCTAGTCAATAAACGATACTGAGACATTTGGCTAGCTATATGCAGAAGAATGAAACTGGGTACCTATGTCTCACCATATACAAAATTAACTCAAGATGGATCAAAGACTTAAATATAATACCTTAATCTATAAAAATCCTAGAGGAAAACCTAGGAATCACTCTTCTGGACATTGGCATAAGCAAATGATTTATGATGAAGTCCCCCAAAGTTATTGCAACAAAAACTAAAATAGACAAATGACATTTAATTAAACTGGAAAGTTTCTGCACAGCAAAAGAAATAATCAACAGAGTGAACAGAAAACCTACTGAATGGGAGAAAATATTTGCAAATTACACCTCATCAAAGGGCTAATATCCAGAATCTACAAGGAACTCAAGCAACTCAACATGGAAAAAAAAAAAAACATCAAAAAAAGTGGACAAAGGACAGGAATAGACATTTCTCAAAAGAAGACACACAAGCAACCAAGAAACATATGAAGAAATACTCTATATTATTAATCATCAGAAAAATGCCAATTAAAACCACAATGAGATATCACCTCACACCAGTCAGAATGACTATTATTAGAAAGTCAAAGAACAACAGATGTTGGTGTAGCTGTGGGAAAAGGGAACATTTATTCGTTAGTGGAATTTCAAGCTAGTTCTGTCTCATGGAAAACAATATGGAGATATTTCAAATAACTACCATTTGACTCTGCAATACCACTACCAGGGATCTACTCAAAGGAAAATAAGTCAATATATAAAAGAGATACCTCTACTCATATATTCATTAAGCACTATTCACAATAGCTAAATTATGAAACCAACCTAAGTGCATGCCAGCAATTGACTGGATAAGTAAAACATGATATATATACAGCATGGACTACTACATAGCCATAAAAAAGAATGAAATCATGTCCTTTGCTGCAACATGGATGGAGCCAGAGATCATCATCCTAAGTGAACTGACTAAGAAACAGAAAACCAAACACCCCATGTTCTCACTTATATGTGGGAGATAAGTGGCCACAAAGATGCAAACAATAGACTCTGGGGACACTAATAAGGGAGGAGGTAGAAAGAGGGGTTAGAGTTTAGAAATTACCTGTTGGGTACAGTGTTCACTATTTGGTGATTGGGTTACCTAGAACCCAATCCCCATCACTACACAATATTTCCATGCAACAAACATATATGTGTACCCTTAACCTAAAAATAAAAATGGAAAAAAGGTGTTTCACGTCAATAACTTAACATAAGGAAAATGCAAATTAAAACCACAATGGGATATCACTAGACGGCTATCAATCAGAATGACTGAAATAAAAAGTCGTGACAATAACAAATGTTGCTGAAGATATGGAGAAACTGGATCACTCATACATTGCTGTGGGAATGTGAAATATTACAGCCACTCTGAAAAAGAGTTTGGCAGTTTCTTTAAAAAATATACGTGCAACCACCATATAATCTAGCAAGTGTACTACTGAGAATTTGTCACAGAAAATGAAGACTTGTGTTCATGCAAACACTTGTACATGAATATTTTTAGCTCATTTATTTGTAATAGCAATTTTAAAATGACCAAAATCGTGGAAACAACCCAGATGTCTTTTAATGGGTAAATGGCAAAAAACCAAAACCCAACCAAAACAACACAAAACAAAAAACTGTGAGACATCCACTATGGAGTATGACTCAACAATGAAAATGAATGGACTAGTAATAAACATAACAATCTGAGTGACTCTCCAGGGAATTATACTGAATGAAAAGAGCCAATTCATAAAGCTACATACAGTATAAATCCATCATTAGTGAGCTGGTTTCTCCACTAGCTGTCTCCTTAAGGGTCTGGGATCATGGCTAATCTAATAGTAACTGACATTCACTGAATGCGTGCTAAGTGTGCTAAGTGCTTTACATGAATCAGTTTACTTAATTTTTGCTGCAGCCCCATTACTTTCTTTTGAAAACTAGCCGTTCTGGTTCCAGATGCCCAATCCTGGCATGCTATGTGTTCACTCTGCCCACTGGCTTCTTGACTAATACTTTTCTTTTCCCTAGAGCTGCTGAGAGGTCTTTGAGAGTGGGCTCTCGTCAGCTCCTGCCCTCAGTCTCCTGTCTTTTTTGCCCCAGGACTGCTGGCTAATTATGAAGTGGCTAAGAATGGCCACACAGGGATCCTGGGTACCCCCACCCATTACTCGCTATTGTCAGACAGCAAGATTCTGGCCCAGGCATCTTGGGTAACAATGGCTGACCTCTATGGACTATTTACTGGGTACCAGGTACTGTGTTCACAGCATCACTCTTATTCTTTCATTTCATCCCCACCAGTATCCTGTGCAGTTGGTAGGATTTCCACCCTCTTTTCTTGATAAGGAGATTACAGGTTACAGAGATGGTTTTCCCGAGTGCACAGAGCTGGTCAGTGGAGAGCAATGTCTTGCACCCAGACCTGGCTAATCCCAGAGCCCAGATGATCAAGTCCAGATCTCTGCCCAGTCTTTAGATAGATAATAAATGTGATGGATGAAGGAAAGACAACCCAATAAAGCCCACCTGGGGCAGTGCTAGTAGGTCTTAGGGTGTGTGTCCTGAAATGAGGTAGCAAACCTGTCGACTGGGGTAATGGGTATAAATTTCAGCTTGTGCTAAAATACCCATCTCCTCATAAAGGCATCAATAAAAGAATCGTTCATGTTTGTTGAGCACCTGATGTGCACCCAGCACTGGGGTTTCAAAGATGAATGAGATTGGGTCCAGTGTATTAGAAAATATTCAATGTTGCTATGGAGACCAATGTCAGTTGTAAGGCTTTTATCTGCTGTTTGTATCTTGTTAGTCTCACCATTTGGTCTGTGCCTGGTATGCATTTCTACAATGGGTTTTGGTTATGGGTTATAAACTGTTTTGTAACTGGGGTTGGTTGGCCCACCTGAGATGGGAGGCTTGACCCTTGTTCTCAGATGTGTTTGGTTTGGGTGTGGATGGGGTGGGAAATGGGAGGTGAGAAGGTACATTTTGCTGAGAATGTAAACCCCCTCAGTTTTAAAGACCTTTTTCCACACACTCCCCTAGTTAGTAGTTTATTGGGCTTAGGGATGCTTACAGTGTGTTCTCCAGAGCAGCAGCATTATGTAGGGGTCATTGAAATGTAAAAGCTCAGGCCCCACACCAGATCTACTGAATCAGAATCTCTGGAGGTGGGGCCCAGCCATCTGTGTTTTAACACACTGCAGCTGATTATCGTGCAAGCATTATTATGTACTGGGTCTTGTTGGTGGCTAGCACTTCATAAGTGGTCAAGATGGTTACTTATGAGGGGAGACCAAAAAAACCTGGAATTATTTTTTGGAGAGTGGGCCCCCTGTAGTACAGGCTTTCCCCGCTAGAAAGCGTTCTAGGAATCCATCAGCATCAGTGTACCAGCTAGCATTGTCGTCAGAGGCTGTGCTTGGTTTCTGTAATTTTTTTTAGATTCTTTCAACACATTTGTCCATTTCATAATGGGTGATTTACCAGTGCACCTGCCCACACTGTGCTGAGTGTTCATCAGTTTTTGACTAAAAACAGCATGACCCCCATGCCTCATCCTCCCTATTCACTCAATCTCACTCTGAGCGACATTTTTTTGTTTCCCCAATGCAAAAAGTTATGAAAGAGAAATATTTTGTCAATGTGGAATAGGTGAAACAAAAAATGACAGAAGCACTAAAAGGCATCAAAACTGATGAGTTCAAAAACTGTCTTGAGCAGTGGAAAAATTGTCTTAATAGGTGTATTGCATCAAATGGAGAGTACATTGACAGTGACTCAAGTTTAAACATGTAAGAATGAATACACAGTTTTTAATACATAAATTCCAGGTTTTTTTGGGTCCCTCCTCATAGAATGATTGTGATACTTTGTAGAGCTGACTCGTCAAGAACCTTGGTTCCTGAAGGAGGTGACGTGGTTTGCCCAGGACCTTCCTGGATTTAGTACTGAAAGTCCCATATCCTTGCAACTTCCTTAAGTCCCAGACATTTGGTCTCCTTACTGGTAAAAGACAGTGTAGTACTACCTATAGGTGCCAGGGTACTATTATTTGCTCTGAATTTGCAGGTGGGCAAACTGTGATGAAGAGAGGTCACACAGTCAGGAAGAATGTAGTGATGTCTGGATTCAAATTCAGTTTGGTCACACTCCAGAACATATGCTTTAAGGAATTCCTAGACTTGGAATTGCTATGTCAGAGTATGCACATGAAAAATTTATAATACTATTGCCGCATTCTTATTCAAGAGGCACAATATATTGCCTCTTGTCTCAGAGTTACAACAGCATATTTTTACACACTATTGTAGGTATATATAAATACAACATATATATGACAATAAGTATATAAAAATGTTTTTCCTATATATTTACCAAATGGGGATACACACACACACACACACACACACACACACACACACATACACACACACACACACACACACACACATTTGATGGTGTCTACCAAAGCTTCTGAAGTACATTGAAACATTATTTCCATGGTATTCACACTAAGGCAATCATGCTGTAACGTGATAGCCCTAAATATGAGAGGGCCTGTACCTAATGTTTACCAGTTCCAAAGAAGTCACTTGGAGGTCCACGGGGAGAGGCATTGGTTTATTACACTTACAGGAGGATCACTGATGGTGGCAGGTTGGTGAGGAATCTGTACTTTGGGACAGCAAACACTTTTATAATCAAGCAAGGCAATCATTCAAATTCCTATACAGTATTTACAATCACATTGACTAAGAGTAATGACTATATTGTTTTGAGGTTGTTCGGTCACCTGCATTCTGTGAGTTGTTAACCTCCTGACTTGTTATAGGACATATTCATAGCCTGCAGAGACCAACCTTAGCCAGGGGTTGCTCCCTGGGGGAGGGGCAGAAAGAAGGCAGATATGGAAGACAGAGGCAATGTCCAGACAATTACTCCGCATTCCACACCTACGTTAACATTTTTCCACTTTTAGAATCTTCTCGTTAACATTGATCTTCTGCAAGGTCCCAGAGGTGGAAACATGAGTGAAACATTGCATCCGTATCCTGCATATGCAATAAAGAGCACAGGATCTAAATAGCAAAATCACTATAGTGATTATAATACCTGTGATTACCTTTTGCCAGAAAGTGCTTAGTGACTCAAAACACTTGGAAAAGGGGTCTTCAGCAATTTGAGGAACAGCAATGATTTTAATATTCAGGGCCTTAAGGGCCATAGATGTGTAATGACCATTGTCAGGAATGTATACACAGCATTCAAGTTTAAGTATGGCATAAGTGCCCCTCTGTGCCTCAGTAAAGTCAATCTAACTTGTAATACCACCATGCACATTTGGGTAACTTCATCATTGAGAAGGAGGATAGAGTATTTAGTGTAATTGAGGGCAGTTGCAGTGTGGTTAGCAAGGACTTTTATAGCTTTTTCTACGGATGTATTTCTTACTTGTGGCATGAAGGTAGACAAAAGGAGTGTATTTTACACGATGCCAGGCTGTGAACAAGTCTCAGTTTGAGAGTCGATTGAGAAGAGTATCTAAGATTCTCCCGGGAATGTATGGCCATCCCCATGTACAAGTGCCAGTCCAATTGTATGGCAAGTAGGGCCATCTGTAAGTGCCACATGCCCACAGGCTATCCCAGGGGGCCAGATAGGATCCCATTTATCTTTTACGGTCTTTGTTTTTCCCAGCACTCATTGGTAGTGAGGGTAATGGTGTTATAGCACATATTTTTAGGGGTTTAGACTACTTCCCGGAAGTTTCATTAGTGGTGCCATTAAGGTGCTCAATGCACAGTAAGGCGTGACCCCTCATTTTTATCTTTACAGTTGTTAACCATCCCAGGCCATTCCATACCAAATATCCCAGGTAGGGACAAGTTTTATTGATGTGCTCCCTCACCAAGGAGGAAATATATTTCTTGGTCTCATTGTATCCACTAAGGCCTTGTGGAATGTTCCAAAGTGGGCCCCAGTGACAGAAAGCATTCCACTCTGACTCATTGGTCAGTTTCATTTTCCATGGCATCCCTGATGTGGCTGATGCGGGGAACTCTCAGGAGATCCAGCATGCTGACTTGTTCACTTGGGCAAGGGTTCCCGCCATTGGAGGAACGTATTTCTAGAATCTAGGCTAAGGGTGATAAGATAAATGTTTGAAAGGAACAAGCAGAGGTAAATCTCTATTATTAGGCAAAACACATGCAACAGTGCTGTTCTGTGACACCATAACACTTTGGGTAGGCCTACCTGGCCTGGAATACCATGCCCTATTAGGCCTAGGAGCCCTCCTGTCCACGACATAAAAGGACAGTGTGGGTGCCATGAATTGCCACATAGAAATGGTAATAGTTCCCCTTTTGAGTATTTGAGACCTGGGGTTATCATACTTAACAGTATTTAACCATTTTCTCATAACCATAGGATGAATATCTAAATTAAGTTCTATCCCCTCTACCAAGGGAGCCAGTAGGGAGCACCACCAGGGTTCAGATTGAATTTCCCAGGGCCAAAGGAGGGCAGTCTTTCTGGGTAGTATGTTCTATGGGGTAGGAAGCAACAGGTTAATCTCAGTTCTTCAGCTTGGTTGCGATGAGGATTCCTGCATCTGGATTTGCATCCTTAGGGTAGTTGCCCGCAGTGTATTAGCATATCTAGGGGTGCTGGACAGCCAGCATAGGGTCTCTTGTTGAGAGTGTAAATTGCTTCATGCAATTGGGTTGTCCACCCCTACAATGAGCGTTGGTCTGTCTTCAAAGCATTCTTTAGAATGCCATTATATCTTTATATTAGACTGATGCCTGTGGGATTGTAAGATAGGTGAAATTTCCAATTAATATGCAGCCGCTGAAGCAATTGTTGCACTTAATGTCCAGTCAAGTGGGTTCTCTGGTCGCTTTTGATAACTTTAGGGATACTGTATGCTGCCAGGAACTATGACAGTCCTCTTATGGTTGAGCACTGTGTAGTTTGTTTGCTAGGGAAGGCCTGCAGTAATCCTGCAGTAGTATTAACACAAGTAACAGCAAACCAGGCCTCTTCCAACATGGGGAGGGGGCTGATATAGTCCACCTGCCAGGGGGTCAAGGGCTTACGGCCTTGTTTAATATGTTCACCTTGTGCTGGCAGTCTCTGTGGGTGTCTCTCAGCATATATGGAGTAATTATTGCAAGCAATTGCTATGTGAAAGCATTTACTGAGAAGCCCCCAAGCTTTTTCAACTTCCCACAGAGTTTTCTGTCCAACATGGTTCATCTTATGATGTAGCCTACTGACCACGTTCTCCATGAGTGCTTCTTCTAGGCACTGGACTCTGCAGGGGAGAATGCGCAGAGACACAGAAGATAGTGATTTTCTTTTGGAGGCTCATGGCATAAATGTCCTGCCACATATCTTGACCCCAGAAGGGCTTGTTCATAATTGTCCATTGCTGTGGGTGCTATTATGGCACCCACAGCATCAGTCCTTTGAACACTGTGCAGTGTCTGTGCAAGTTGTCAGTGAGCCTGACTCTCTGAGTATCACCAGCTACACTACCCACAACTCTACTCACTGACTGCTCTGTTCGATCCCATCTTCCATCCAGATAGTCTATGTTTTTGGCTGGTATGCAACAGCTCGCCATAGAGGGGGTTGTTCCCTATATGGTCAGTCCATGTACCAAGTCTCTTCTGGGACCAGTGGTATGTCCTCCCTAACGAGTGATGGGGTAATAATTATTTGCTCTGACAGTTTCTCACCTGCAACAAAGAATGTTATCAGTCCTAGGAGCTGCTACAATTCCTGGCTTAGAGGACTTGTGGAGAGTTTGCTATGCTGCTAGAGATATGCTCACCATTTGGTCAAAGTCTGCACAGCTGAACTGTGGAGTCTGTGAGAGAGGTCATGGATTCATCCCACTATGGGCAGAGAGGTATACACAATTACCAGGGTTTGTCCAGTAATTGGCTTTGTTGCCAAGAGAGCTTGATATACTGCATTGACCTGCTGTTGGATGAGGATATAACGGGTTTTGACACCTTTTTAGGTCTGCAACTAAAAACCAGTGAGAAGCCACGCTTTCCCCTGTCTCTTTCAAAGCCCCTAGGCATATCCCTCCTGAGTAACATTCACATCCAATTCACAGGGAAGGGATTGGTTTAGAATATCCACAGCACTTTTGGCAGCCATGAAGGTCTGTTGGCACTCCTCTTTCCAGTCCCATTGGTGTCCCTTTTTGATTAATCTATATGGGAGTTATATGATCTGCCCTATATGTGGGATAAATGCCCTCCAATAGCCAAATGAGCCCCCGAATTCCTGTAGCTCTTTGGGAAGTGTTGGGCAGGGAAAAGCCTGTATTTTGTTAGTAACAGCGGAAGGCATCACTTTTGTCTTGCCAGACCAAATAACTCCCAAGAATTTGATGGATAAGCCAGGTCCTTACAGCTTGTTTTGATCCACCTCCCATCCTTTCCCCTGAAAATGTTCAATCAGCTGGATGTGGCCTGCTATAGGTCTGTAAGAGAATCAGAAGTTAGCATGATCTTATCTATATAATGAAATAGAGGCACTGATGTAGATCGCCTCTAGCTTTCCAAATCTTGAGTGACCATGCCATGACATAAGGTAGGGCTGTGCAGATACCCTATAGCAGCATCATGCATGTCCACTGTCTTCCTTCCCAGATGAATGCAAACTGATCTTGACAATCTGCATGAATATTAATACTATCGAAAGCATTAGCCAAATTCACTACAAAATGGTATGTGCTCATTTATGTCGCTAATTGTTTCAATATGTCAATGATATTGGGTAGAGCAGCATACAGAGGAAGTATGACTTTACTTAATTCCCAGTAATCTACCATTATTCTCCAGGTAACATTCAGTTTCCTTACTGGCCATATCCGGTAATTATAGGGGCCGTGAGCAGGACAGATTATATCAACCTTTGCCAATTCCTGTATGTTTTTACCAATTTCTTTGTGCCTGCCAGGTAAGTGGTATTGTTTGGTGCTGGCAGGACCATAGGAGGATGTTTGGCATGCTCTCTGATTACAGCTTTAACTACCCTTGCTAGCAGGTGAAATTCAGTAGCACTAGTTTCTAAATACAATCTTGGCAGCACATGAATTCCTAATGTGTGTGTGTGTGTGTGTGTGTGTGTGTGTGTGTGTGTGTGTGTGTGTGTGTATATAGCATAGACTCTAGGGGGCAGGCAGCTGATGCACAAAGTTAATATCACCCTCCTAACCTTGATTGATTAATCACCATACTCATCTATAGCAGTTAGAGGCACTTCAGATTTACTTGGGTTACCATATATTAGAGTGCATTCAGCTCCAGTGTCCACCAAAGTTATTATTCTTTGTACATTTTGTGGCGGTCCTGTATATAGTGAGCTCAATATGTGACCTTTGATCTACAGAAGAGGTTCATCCATCCTTCATGTCTTGGCCACCCCCTACGCCTGAGACCAGGGCCAGGACAGAATGCTGTCATCCTCTAGGAGAGAACTGGGCTCAACCCAAGGGAGGAAAGAGCATTCTGTAGGTCCCTCCTTTCATTACATCTTACAGCCTCAAGAGGGAACCTCCTTATTACTGGGTGTCCACTCTAATACCCAGACCTCAGTCCTCTTTTCTGAGATAGGTTGGTAATGCTTTTCTATGTGAAGTTGCTTCCACAGTTTCACCAACACCACAGTGGGCTGCTTATCTGTCTTGCTCAAATCCACCCCTGCCTTAATCAAATCCATCTACATTTTCTTGTGGGTCACCTTTATGGGACCCTCTGTCACTTTTTTCCCCTTCAGGTTCTTTTTTCACACTCTCAGTTTCTGCCTAGTCAAACTCGTTTCTCCCAGGTCTGAGATAGCTTGCACATCTCCCTGTACTGTCTCACCTACTAGCAGAGATAGCACAGATATTCTGCTCTCTACCTGAGTTAGCCGAACACCTCTTTCTAATCTTAATTCCTCCTGCAATATCTGCACCTGGCTCCTAGTGGCTCCAATAGCCATTAGGAGAGCACAAAGCAGGGACCATGTCACAGATGCTGTCTGCACAGCTATCTTTTTTCTTTTGAAATTGTCCCTTCTCATCAACTGTCTTAAATAATTCCAGCAGTCTGGCGTTTTCAGGGTATCCCCGTACTCATACAGTGGCCCCCAGTTTTTTACAAAGCTGGCACCTTTAGACTGCATCGTGCCAGTGGTCCACCGTGGGAATGCCCCCAGCAGACATTCCCTACCCTCTCTGTCTCTACTGTGGCTCCTACAATGGGGGAGCTTCTCGGAAATATCCTGCCGATTACATCAAATTCTAGAGGACCTGCATATAATATTTACCTGTTCCAAAGAAGTCACCCAAAAGTCCACAGGGAGAGACACTGATTTTTTACACTTATGAGAGTGTCACCAATGGTGGCGGGTTAGTGAGGAATCAGTGTCTCAGGACAGCATAACAAAGAGTTTTATAATCAATCTAGTTAATTATTCAAATTTCTATATAGCGTTTACAATCACATTGATTAAAAATGACAACTACATTGTCGTTAGGTGACTTGGTTACCTGCATCCTGTGACTTGTTACCCCCATGACTTATTACAGGGAATATGCATATCCTGCAGAGATTAGCTGTGGCCACAGGCTGCTCCCTGGGGCAAGGGCAGAAAGAAACATGATATGGGGGAGAGAGGCAATGTCCAGACAATTACCCCACACATCCCTTATTCAATATCCTGGTTCAACTTACACTCGACTCTACTGTCCAAATGAGCACACTAGTTACAATTAAAAAAGAGTACCAGAAAGTAAGACGAAGCCTGCTTATCAGATTGGTAAAAATTAAACAGGTTCATAAGGCCTGGTTTGGTGGATATAAAGTATTATAGGTTTCACTTTTCTGAAGTAATGATAAATTTGGTGCATTTAAAAATACTGCCGCCGGGCTCGGTGGCTCAGCCTCTAATCCCGCACCTTTGGGAGGCTGAGGTGAGTGGATTGCCTGAGCCCGCGGGTTTGAGACCCGCCTGGGCAGCGAGACCTCATCTCTACAATAAATCAAAAAATCAGCCAGGCATGGTAGCGCATGCCTGTAATTCCGGCTACTCGGAAGGCTGAGGTGGAAGCATCGCTGGAGTCCCGCAGGTGAGGCTGCAGTGGCGGGAAGCGGCCACTGCACTCCAGTCTGGGCGACCGAGTGAGACTTCAACTCAAAAATAAAAAAATAAAAAAATAAAAAATAAAAATGCTGCCACTGTAATTGGATAGTAACCAGAAAATATTGGTCTGATTTCTATATTCTTAGGTGGTCATTGACTTTAAATATGATTCTATGTACACACATACTGTGATGGTTAATTTTTTGTATCAACTTTGCTGGGCCATGGTGCCCAGATATCTGATCAAACATTATTCTGGATGTTTCTGTAAGGGTGCTTTTTGAATAATATTAATATTTAAGTTGGTGGACATTGAGTAAACAAGTTGCTTTCCATAATGTAGGTGGTCCTCATCCAGTCAGTTGAAGGCATTAATAGAACAAAGGTTGACCTTCCCAAAGCAAGAAGGAATTCTTCTAGCAGATGACCTTTGGACATGAGCTACGTTGGATCTTCCCAGCTTTCCAGCCTGCTAGCCTTCAGAACTGAACTACACCATTGGCTCTTCTCTGGTTCTTCAGCCTGATGGCCTTTGGACTTGATCTGCAACTTCTGGTCTTTCCCTGGTCTCTTCCCTTCAGATTTTGGACATGTCAGCCTCCAAAATCATTTGAGCCAATCCTTAAAATAAATCTCTCTCTCTTTACACTAAACACACACATGCACACACACACACACACACACACACACACACACACACATCTTCACTCCTACAGCATTTTTGCAAGTGAACAACTGACTATTCAATCAGAGGTAATTACTTAGATAAGTTATAGTGCATTTAGTAGTCATATAACAGAATATTATACAGACATCAAATGATAATGCTGCTTTAGGGAGAGTACACACACATATATATCATGGTCATATGTGTCTCTAAATCTATTCTACAGAAATAAAAGGAGTTGTAAAGTTTTTTGTACAAATGTGGTCACTGTGGTGTTTTTTGTAATGACAAATGTAAAAATATGGTAATAAAATGTCCTTAAATGGGAAACATTAAATAAACATGGCATGTTCATATAAGAGAATATCATGCTGTTAAAAAAGAATAAAGTAGATATATATGTAAAAGATCTGGACAAATCTTCAAAAAATATTATTATATGAAAAAAATGCAGCTATAAAAATAACAAAATCATATCCCTTGCAGCAACATAAATGCAGCTGGAGATCATCATTTTAAGTGAACTATCACAGAAACAAAAAACTGAATACTGCATGTTCTCACTCATCAGTGGGTGCTAAACATTGAGCACATGAACACAAATTGGAAACAACAAATGCTGGGCACTGTTAAAGAGGGAGTAGATAAGAAACACACAAACACCCATTGGACCATGTTCACTACCAGGGGGAGAAGTCCAAACCTCACCTGCATGCAATTTACTTATGTAGCAAATCCTCACATATGCCCCATGATTCTAAAAGAAATTTTTAAAAAGGAAGCTAAGATACACAAATGTCATGCTCATTTATCCAAGTTGCAGGCAGAACTGACAGAACCTTGATCACTATGTCACCTGAGATAGAGATTCATTCTGGACCCAAGCTTCAGATAAAATTGCAGTCTCCCAAAAGAGGGCCTCAAGAAGGGTTTGTGAATCACAGATTTAGCTTTTTTTTTTTATTTTTTCCAGAACCCATTCTAACATTTCACAGGCTTCCAATAACCCCACAAAATGGGTGTTGACAACCCATTTTGGGGAAGAAGGACTGTAATTGAAAGGGCCACTGGGTTACTGATTTTGATTGCTGTCTTTCTTGGCACAGCAGCTATTAGAGGGAATGTACCACCTGAAGATTTAAAGACTGCAGCAGTCTTAATCTCTCCTGACATTTTCCCCATTAGATTGGCTCAAGCATTGCCTGACACTGGCAACTGTTTTCACTAACTTCTTTGCTGTTATATGATGGTCTTTTTCTTTGTATATTGTTTTATTTAAACTTTCTGGGAGTTTATGTAATTGATAGGCTTGTGTATCATAGTATATCTGGAAATCTGCTGATGAAATACTACAATGCCTGAATGTGTAATATTTTTTTTTCCTTCTTCCCCCACTCTCTTCCTTGATGTTAGTAAACATTTTAACTGGTGAGCTGATATGGTAATAGAGGCTCTTTATCTTGTAAGAAAAAGGTGTGGGTCAGTCAGGGTCACCTGGGGTTAGCCTGTATTAGAAATTTCAATATTTTGTTCACAGTCTCTTGAGTTCTGGCATAATACCTACGTTGTGGGTTTTGGTATATTTCTGAAAAGAGATCCATCTCTACTTATCTTGCTCAGCTTGACTGGGGTGTTAAAATATGCAAATCATAAAATTGTTTATTACTTAAGAAAAGTAAGCAGTAAATCGTTGTTGATATAGGCTTGCTAGATAATTATTTAATATTTGATATTATTTTTTAAAAAAACAGGAATTAGAGAAACATACAGGAAATGAAAACAGGAAATTTACAAAACAGAATGTATAGGATCTTATTTTTGACCTAAATTATATATGATATCAGATGAAAACAATTTATTTGGGAGAAAAACATCAGAAAGTTAGCAGTGATAACCTTTGGACTACAAGAACGTTTTATGTCATTCTTTTCTGTATTAGTCAGAATGTAATTTCTTACATTTAGAAATTTTAAAAGCACAAGCATTATTTATGCCCTAGCATAACTCAAAAGCCTTTCATGTGTAACAGGCCAGAATGATTAGCAAATAGTTCAACTATGTTGAATATTTCAAATAAAGAAGTTATTCAAAAAAAGAAGCAAGGGAAAATATAATATGGGAAGGGTATGCTCCCGTGTGTGTGTGTGTGTGCATGTGTGTGTGGGTGTATAATCTAAAAGGACATATTTTAAAATGTTAACAATGATTGACTTTGGCAAGTAAGACATGGAGTCTGGAGTTCAGGGAGATTTACTTTCCACTGTTTACCCTGTTGTGCTATTTGAATTTTGTGACCATGTGCACATATTATATTTTCAAATGAACCTTCTTCTGAGCATCTATTATCTAAGATAGAGATCTATTTTTATACTGTGTCGGGAGCTTGAGTTTGGAAGGTAGAAATTAATCAGTTTTCTATATTTGACCCTAACAGTGTTGATAACCTTCTACCAATCTTCTGATTCTGGATTTGAGGGAAGGTAGTTTGGATAATAAAAGGGAGCGGAGGGGCAAAAAAAGTTTAGAGTTAGGAATAGCATCCTAGGATGACTTACAAGTAAAGGATACCACATGTAGAGCCACTATGCAACATGCTAAACCATTCATTCTCACCTATCTTTGAAGACTGCCAAGGATATGGAGTGCAATTCAGGTTAGTGGTTATGAAACCTGGCCTTATCTGAATTACCTGGGGTGCTTTAAAATGTCCTTTGTTTTTATTATAGACATAATAACTGCATAGAGGTCTAAGAAATTTAAAAATATAGAAGAAAAAGTGAAAGTTCCCTGTTTATTTACCAGTTTTCTCTGGAGGTAGTCACATTTATTATTATAAATTTTAAGTTTTCTTGATGATTAACAATATTACTCTAAACCAGCAGTTCCCAACATTTTTGGCATCAGTGACTGGTTTTGTGGAAGACAATTTTTCCATGGACCGGGGTAGAAGGATGGTTTCAAAATGATTCAAATGCATTACATTTATTGTGCACTTTGTTTCTATTATTATTACATTGTAATATACAATGAAATAATTATACAACTCACCATAAAAAAAGAAGCATGGATGGAAGTGGTAAATAAAATAACGGGCAGGCCACAGGTGGACTAAAATAAGTGCCAGATTTTGACTTAAAACCTGTCACCAGATGCAAATATACAATTGAAGTGCATCAACTCACTTGCCACTCACTGATAAGGTTTTGATATGAGTCTTCAAGCAATTGCTTTATTATGGTCTCTGTGCAGTCAAACCTCACTGCTAATGTTAATCTATATTTGCAGCCACTCCTCAGCACCAGCACCACTGCCTCAGCTCCATCTCAGATCATCAGGTATTAGATTCTCATAGGAGTGCACAACCTAGATCCCTCGCATGTACAGTTCACAATAAGGTTAGTGTTCCTACGAGAATCTAATGCTTATGCTGATCTGATAGGAGATGGAGCTCAGGTGGTAATGCGAGCAGTGAGGAGTAGCTGTAAATACAGATGAAGCTTTGCTCACTTGCCACTGCTCGCTTTGCTCACTTGCTCCTGATCTTGGCCCAGAAGTTGGAGACCCTTGCTCTTTTTTTTTTTTTTGAGTTGGAGTCTCATTCTGTCGCCCAGACTGGAGTGCAGTGACCACTCCCGGCCACCGCAGCCTCGACCTGCTGGGCTCCGGCGATCCTTCACCTCAGCCTTCCAAGTAGCCGGAATTACAGGCATGTGCTACCACGCCCGGCTGATTTTTTGATTTATTGTAGAGATGAGGTCTCGCTGCCCAGGTGGGTCTCGAACCCGCGGGCTCAGGCAATCCACTCACCTCAGCCTCCCAAAGGCGCGGGATTACAGGCTGAGCCACCGAGCCTGGCTGAGATCCTTGCTGTTAATATGTTTATACTTCTGACTCTTGCTTTATCATTTTAAAATAGTATTTACTGACTTTCTACTAAGAAAGATGAAATATTTTGTATATTTATGCTACCTCTTTTACCAACTTCTGACTTTCCCAAAATTTTATTTGTTATAGTATTATATTTTTCACAATATTTTAGTGGTTGCTTTTATCACTTTAAATAACATAATTAAATCTTTATTTCTAGATTCCTTAATTACAGTCAATATTTATTGACACTCATTTCAGAGACACTTTCTCCCACACTCTCCCTTCCCTCACTCTTTTTGACTTCCGTCAGCTAAAATATTACTTATACATTGTTAAACTTATAACAGCTACTGTCTAGGTTCAAATCTCAGCTCCAACACTTGTTATCTATGTAATCTTGGGTAAAACTGAATGTCTCTGTGCCCTCAGTTTTTTAAATTTTTCAAATGGAGATGACAACAGTATCTTTTTTTAGGGTTACTGTAAGATAAAATTTCACTTACATTGAAATAAATATTTCAAAGCAACTAAAATATTGCTTGGCATACAGTAAGTGCTTTTAAGTGTTAGATTTTAAAACAAAATGACAAAATTAAAAATAAAAGAAATTCTACTCTGTAACTTCAATGAAATCTTCAGACTTCTTTATCTATACCTTGATTTAAATAAATCAAACCAAAAGGGCAAAAGAGATGACGAGACATTTCACCAAGGAGAATATACAGATTGCAAATAGGCACATGGAAAAACGTTATCATCATTAGATATGAGAAAAAAACAATACGATATCACTACATATCTGTCAGAAGGGCTAAAATTCATGCTGAGGAAGATGTGGTGAAACTGGATCATTCATACATTGATGGTAGAAAATGTAAAACGGTACAGCCACTTTGAAAAAGGTTTGAAAGTTTCTTTTAAAAACTAAACATGCAAGCACTATACAACTCAGCAATTGTGCTCCTGAGCACTTATCCCCAGTGAGATGAAGACTTAAGTTCATATAAAAAACTGTACACAAATGTTCAGTGCGTCCTTTTTTTTGAGTGCAGTCTTACTCTGTCACCCAGACTGGAGTGCAGTGCTACGCTCATGGCTATAGCAGCCTCAATCTGCTGGGCTTAGGCAATCCTTCCACCTCAGTCTCCCTAGTAGCTAGGAGTACAGGCACGCGCCATCATGACCAGCTATTTTTAAAATTTTATTGTAGAAAAGAGGTCTTGCCATGTCGCCCAGACTGGTCTCAATTTCCTGGGCTCAGGTAATCCTCTCGCCTCTGCCTCCCAAAGTACTGGGATTACAGGAGTGAGCCACTCCACCCGGCTCAGAGCAGTTTTATTCATGAACTGAAAACAGCCCAGATGTCCTTCCACAGGTGAATAGTAAACATTCCTACCATGGAATACTACTCAGCAATAAAAAGAAATGAACTATTGATACAGGCAACAACCTGGATAAATCTCTAGGGAACATGTTGAGTGGAAAAGTCAATCTCAAAGGGCTATGTACTGTCTGATTGTATTAATATTATTTATATGCATTCCTGAAATTATAAAATTGTAGAAATGGAGAACAGTTTATTGGTTGCCATGAGTTAGGGAGAGGATGGGATAGGAGGGAATTAGGTGTGGATATAAAAATATATGGGATCCTCGTGGTGATGGAATTCTTCTGTATCTTGACCATACCAATGTCAATATTCTGGTCTTGATATTGTGTTATAGTTATGCAAGATGTTGTCAGTGGAGGAAACTGGTAAAGGGTACACTATATCTCCCAGATCTTTCTGTATTGTTTCTTACAATTGCATATGAATTTAAAATTAATTCAAAATTAAATGCGTAATATAAATATAATAAAATAAATACACAACATTTTTAATAGTAAGATCCATGTACATAATAGTCACAGCAGCAACAAGTGTGCGTGGTTGGGCCCATAGGAAGAAAAATGCAATCATATGAGTGCTGCTGGAAGGAGAATGTTTTAAGTGTCAAAATCAAATGAATTATCTTTCATTATTTTTTTCATTGATCTGGAATGATGGCACATTTTAGTTTGTTTACTGTTAGAGCCAAGATTATAGTAAAGCCTTTTGTTTTATTTTTAATTTTATTCTGTTTTTACTGATTTATTGATTTATTTTTATTGTAAAGATGTGGGGTACAAATCAGGCTGGGGTACATAAGTAGTTTGAAGTCCCTAACTGGTCCTCACTTTTGCTAGTTTTTTGTTTTCTTTAGAGTTCCTAATTGTATTTCATTTTTATTGTAAATCAAACCCACATATAAATGGCTTCTGGTTTCTTAGTTATAGGGGTTGATTATGGAATTTGTGTCCATCTTAAGGATATTCTTCACTGAAACTCCTGACTTTCCCTTGTAATTCTGACCTATTACATCCTTAGTCAGTTTAGTAGTTGCTTTCTTGGGATTTCTTTTATGAACACTTCTGTGGTGTTTTAAAATACAGACCTGGGTAGGATTGAGTTTGCCAGTTGAATCTTAGTCATTTGGAATTTCTTAGGGGAGGTATGGCTGAGGTATGAGTGCTTTGGAAAAATTAAGTGATTTTGCTGATCAATTTGATTTGGAAACTCATGTAGCTAATCTTTAAAGTTCTGTAACTGCCATTCTTCTTATTACTAATAGTAATAATATGTACTTTTTAATTGAGCATTTACTATGCTCTAGGCATTGTTTTAAGTGTGAATTTATAGACTCACTCTTTACAACAAACCTATGAAGTAGGTGCTATTATTATCTTCATTTTAGAGAAAACTAAGTATCAGAGAAGTCAAATCACACCACTTTCAAGTACCAGAGCCAAAATTAGAACCCAGGTTTGCCTGACAATATAATCCTCAATTTCAACCAACAAACTATGCTAATTTTAATGTTAGCTGTTGCCTGTTGTTCCAGACACTCAGGAGACTGGGGAGGATTGCTGGAGTCCAGGTGTTCTGGGCTGAGGTATGCTATCCTATTGGGTGTCTGCATTAAGTTTGGCATCAAAATGGTGACCTCCCAGGAGCAGGGAGCCACCAGGTTGCCTAAGGAGGGATAAACCGGCCCAGGTCAGAAATGGAGCAAGTCATAACGTCCACATTGATCATAGTGGAATTACACCCGTGAATAGCCACTGTACTTCAACCTGGGCAACACAGCAAGAACCTGTCTCTAATAATAATAATAATATAAAATAAATAAAACAAAATGGATAGACTCAATAACTCTATGGAAACATCTAGAAGTCAAAGAGCTTGGTTTTGGAGAACAGATAAAAGGACTGTGTTATCGACTAATTTTATAGCTAAAATCTGGCATCTTTTAATCAGTGAAGTCAATTAAGCAATGTAATTTTTGTGAGATATCAGGGGTATGAATAGTGGGCCATGAACCAAGTAAAAAGCTTTAAGGTTTTCTTTTGAAATCTCAGTGTTTTAGATGCCATAGAAACAACTACAAACTCTATCAATACAAATATCTTAAAAGTGTTCCCATGTCAGCATCTCTAAAAAAGGTCACATCTATGGGTTATCTGTCATTTTCTCTTTCACATTTTCTCTGGTTTCCATTTAAATAAATAATTGGAATAAGCTGTACTAATTTCTGAGCATTTGAAATGAAATACCCAGTGCGATTCTTGTTAGTGGCAATAAGAGTAGCCTCCAAGTGGCTTGGTCAGTTTGATAGCTAATTATTGGAATGATATATACTTTCCATTGTTGAACTGGAGTCTTAATTTTTACAAATATCAAATATGACTCAAATCTGTTCACATTTAAGAAGTATGCCCTGTGAGTTCTTACTGTTCTGATATGGACTGATCTTAAAGACCCACCAAGTTAAAAAAAATAGTATATGCTACCATTAATATAAAAAAGAGGAAGCATGCATATTTGTAGTTGGTAATGAATGCACAAAAATCTGAACAGACACGCAAGAAGAAAACAAAAGAAACATGCCTTAGTAATGGGTGCAAATCCAAAATCTAAATTTAAATTGTTAATGAAATGTGCAAAATCACTACACACATGCAGATAATGGAATCGTGAATTTTGTGCAACATTAGACCACTGTATGCTTTCATACCGTATGGGTTGTTTTTCTTGTGTAATTTAAAAACCCAAACCAACTCTGCTAATTAAGCTTTCCCTGGCCAGGAGCTCACTTGGATCTCTGACAGTTCCTAGTTAAAGCCTAGTTTGTGGTTTTTGACAGCAAACCAAGACCCTCTTGTTTGCTTCAGGAAAACTGGCTGGTTTTACTCCCTGGCATTATTCTGGGGGTACCCTCATCCCAACAAGTCACCAATTGTCTTGATCATGACTTATAGTTGTGCCAGATTGTTCTTGGTCATATTTTGCTTGAGATAAATAGTAATAGTAGTTATAAAATTATTGTTAATTTGTTTTTAATTTATGACAAATTATTTGAGGACCATGAATAGGTGGTATACTGAGATAACCATGTAAAGACAAAAGCAACTAAAACAAATTATTTGAAGTAATATATGTGTTTTGGCACATATTTTAATTTTTCCATTTACTGCTGTTCAGCTAGTCCAGAACTCTGAAGATGAAAACACCATACACAAGTGATATTTTATAAAATGAAATGTTTAAAATGTACTTTTTCTGATAATGACACTCAATGTAAATAGTATATAGCAATTTTTCATAATTTTATTTATTTGAGCATGTTTAGGAATGGGAAAAGAGACTGAATCAGAGACCTTCAGTACTTTTATTAAATCTACCTCATCTCCCTTTTTATGTCTCCTTACAGAAAATAAATGGCCTAAGAATTTCCACCTGCTTGGTAGGATATTTGTAAGATGTCTCAGAATATCTTGGTTTCCCAAATATATTACCCAAAGCAACTAGTTTTTATAACCTTTACCCTCTTATGGAACCCCAAACTAAGCCTGAGAGGAAACCACAAACCTGGTAAAAAAGTAACAATATTCCTTCCTTCCCTTATATGGTCTACTGGTGTCACTTATCTAAAACTCCTCAGTCTGTGACCTTGAGAAACCTAGAGGCTTAATAGGAAGAGCAGAACATCGAAGGTCATCCCTTTACCGTTATCCAAAAAGAAGAGCAAGTGTTCATCCTAACAGGTAAGTATTTTCATAATTATGGCAGATGGTGATTGAAGTAAAGGCGATTCAAAGGGGGGAGGGCATGTGAAAGCAATAATTTTGAATGTTTGACATTTGTTTTGAAACTACCTTACTACCCTGTACCCTTTACCATCTGTCTGTTATCCCTCCCAACACCCACCTCTGTCTTCCCACAGGGCTCCATTGTCTGCAGTTCCTGTTTCTCAGGGGCGGAGCTGTGGGAGGCAGCCATGGGTGCCATAATAGGCACCTGCGGCCAGCACAATGGGCTGTGGGTGCTTGTGGGAGAGACAGATTGATGTATTGTGCATGGGGGAGGAGGGCTGTCACTTGAATCCATGTGAACCCAGGCTTTAGGGGCAAGGGAGATTGACAGCTTTTGTAGGTTGCATTTCTTTTTCAAAGCTTGGCTTTAATAGACAGTAAGTTTGGGGCCCCAGGCTTTCACTCCCATAATTCTAACAGGGCAATCACGAGCATTCAGCATTTCTTTTGACCCCCCTTGTTACGCATTAAATGATTTCAGTAAAGGAATGTGCAGCATTAATTAGAATTTGTTAGCAGATACCAAGGGGAAAAGTTTCTTCACAACAACTATAGGAGGTGTCATTTATACAAAGACTTTTTTGTTTTCTTTCCCCATTACATTATCACTGCAATATGTAAGGTAGTGATTCTTTTCATTTAAATTAAGTGGAAAGCTACTAAATCTTGTTTTATTCTCCAAAAAGAATAAGGTCCTTAACACTTATCTTTTAACTTCTTTCATTTCCTAAGGTTGGTGTTTACTTTTGCTTTCAGTACGACCCATTTACTGGTCTATGTGGTTGTGTATCCAGTTTTGTGTACCATTTAGCTCTTACAATTACAGGCAACCCACTACTGATATATAAGGATTGTTTCCAGGTGAAAATAGCTACCAGTAATATTGGAAATCATTGACATGCTGGAGCCCCTTTCGGTAATGGTACATTGAGAAATGCTAAAAATTAGACTACTCTCAGTTTGTGTCCTAACTTATTTTCTAACACTGTTTTATCCTAGTTGATATTTAACCTTAACCATTACATCAAATTTATGAAATAGGGCAGCGGCCAAGGAATATTTTTTCCCATTGAAAACTCTTTTCTAAACATGTCAGATTTTTAAACACCAAAAGTCCCTCCCAACACACACATAGATAGTATCGTTTTCTTGTAGCGAGTAAAAAATGGTCTTTTTGTTTTGTATCTATTTTCTATTCTTTTAAAAAAAATTCCCGACATTTTAGATTTATATAGTAACAAAACTAACCTCAGATAGGATATCTTGTAAACACACTCTTTGCCATCCTGGGTACTAATAAAGCATTACCAGAATTTCTGGTTTGATTTTTCTAACATCTCTTATATAAAATCATTCCATCCAACGGAAGGAGGTGGAGGCTAATTGAATTAGAATTTCTTCCACTCAATTGTTTTATTTAAATGTGTTAAGGGCAACAGTGAAAAATATTGTCTGCCATTATTTCTCAGAAAGAACATATTCCCACACAGTTGTCTGGCTCCGTCTATAATAATAATTTGGTGCAATGGTTTAAAAGGAGTGGGGTGATAATAATTAGGGTGTGTGACACAGAAATTTCAATGCTGGATTCAACATTTCACCATGCAGAGCATGAAAATTGCCGACTGGGGCTAGTCAGCTCTAAGTACTAATTAACTAATTAATCAGGTGCTGAAACCAACTGAATGGAGGATACCAGCCAGACAACTCAAACCCAAGCAGAGGGTTGTGTTCTTTAAAAGACAGTGCTGTCTTTCTTCTTAGTTTTTAACTCAATCAAAAATGAGGAGAGAAAGTAGGATATGGTGTCCTACTGTCAATCATTTTGGTTCAAGCTTTTTACTTAGAGAAAATAAAATAAAAATATGTGCTACCGATAATAATTATGAGGCACCACGTGTAGGGCAATCGTCAAAGCTCTGCAAACCCGCTAACTCCTTGGCCATGAAGTATTTCGGGCAGGAGGGAGGGGGGGACAGTGTCTTATTGGAGCTTTTGTCTACAAATTTTTTTTAAACATAGGAGAATGAGAAACATATCTCTCCGTTTAGACTGATCTTAGGTCTTTTGCCTCATCCTTCGTTTATGTAAATGAGAAGAGTCCAATTACACATATGGAAAAAGGGTTTAATGAATCGTGAAAAAGCCCGGTTTCCAGAGAAAGGGCACAATTCCCTCTTCTTCTTCTTTTCCTCTTTTAAATTTAACTTAGAAACATGTATTTCTTTTAAGGAAGATGATAAAGCTTAATGATAATTTTATGTACTAATTTTCATATTTGGGAATTAGTAAACATGTTTTGCTGGTGATTTAGCTTCCTTTATTTTTGTCTGTAGGGCTCTGTAGAAACAGCAAATTTTCCACTACAAAACCTGCAAAATTATAACTTTTTTCTGTTAATTTTTAAAATGATTACATGTTAGTTCCTCCCATTTTTAATGTTATTGTTTAGCTCAGTGATAATTTTCCTTCTTGTACACAGTTTGCTCTGGAACTGCCTGCATTGAAAAAGGACTGCCTCTGCACTGAAACAAGGGATTTGTTATTAAACGCAAGGCAAAAAAGATGTTAGTTTCCCATACCGTTTAGTCTTAATCTTGGTATTATTATAATGTTTCAACTAGCTAGAACTTTTAGGGCGCTGGAAATTAAATGTTTCTTTTTTCTTTCTTTCCTAAAAGGGATTGAACTTTCTAGAGCAGAAAATCCCGTGTTTGGGCTTTCAGGTTTTCTCTCTCTTCTTTCCCCTTACTTTTTCATCTTGGAATTTTCGATAGTTGAAAGTAGTCCACACAGAATCTGCTCTCTACCCATTTTTCCTAATGACAAAAACCTTTGCAAGAATACTGGGGAGGAAATCCATACCATTTCTGACCGTTACTCTTAGAATTTGATAAGTATGCCTGCCACTGGCCCTGAAGAAGTGCTTTGTAGGGACAGCAGGAAAGTTCTTAGTCACGACAGGACAGCTTTCCGGAGACCTATTCGACAACCTGATTAGTCACTTGGAGAAACTGAGGCCCAAGAAGACAGAGCAGGCGCTTTTCCTGACGTGATTTCTCTTTCCGCTACAAAGTACTAGTTTGGTCCACAGAAAACACTTTTCTCAGGCACCTACTATGTGGACAACATTGCTGGGCTGCAGATGGCCTGCCTACTCATGAGGACCTCGCTCCTTCCACTCTATCCCCAGGCTTCCCCGGATCGGTGCCCTGGATGTGATCGACACCATATAGTTGCCCCATAATCCTCTCTGGCAACATAGGATGTAAAATTTGCTCAGCTCATTGGATGAAGCTGTCATGTCCCAAAAATGTGTGAAAAGGGGGCCAAGCAGTAGGCAAGCGCAGCGTTGAGGCAGCGCTCCTGCCGGCCCCCCTCCGAGTTCTCGGTGCGGCAGCCGAGGCGCGAGCGGGGGCT
>NW_007248864.1:368418-385213 GCF_000164805.1 Carlito syrichta
AGCGCCAGTGCCTGGCCGAGGCCGAGCAGGAAGAGCAGCTGCCCCCCGAGATGCAGGAGGAGGCGGCGGGGCTCAAGAGCGAGCAGCAGAGGCTGTGGCATCTTTTCCAGATCTCAGCCACTGCCGTGGCCCAGCTCTACAAGGATTCTGGGCGCCAGCAGGCAGGACTCTCCTTGTGGGACCCCTTCCAGAACGCGGCCATGGCCGTGACCAGCCTCTACAAAGAGAGCGGGGTTGCCCACCAACGAAGTTTTGACCTGGGCATCCAGGTTGGCTACCAGCGTCGCGTCAAAGATGTGCTGGAGTGGGCAAAAAAGGGCCGGAGCATCATTCGTCGCGAAGATCTGATTAGCTTCCTGTGTGGCAAAGTGCCCCCCGCTCCTCCCCCGCCGCGTACTCCCAGGACGCCCCCGAAACCGCCCGCCGGGGCCCCGGGCCAGGCAGTGGCCACTGAGTCCAGCTCGTCGGTGGACGTCGACCTACAGCCCTTCCACGAGGCCATCGCCCTGCACGGCCTCAATGGCGCCATGGCCAGCATCAGCGTGCGATCAGGTCCACCTGGCTCCCCGCCTCAAGAGAGCGGTGTTGCCAGCAATGGGCGCCGAAAAAGTAGCTTCTTCGAGGACGACTTGAATCCCTTCGCCTCGGAAGAACTGGCCCTCCGCCTGGACAGTGGGGGGATCCGTAAGCGCACCTCAGCCCAGTGCGGTGATGGCATCACAGACTCCCCAACCCACAAGCGCAACAGAATGGTCTAAACTGCGTCCTTGGTCGCCTGCCGCCATATTGCTTGAAAGCTAACTCGATCTCCTGCAGCTCAGGAGGCTAACACACTTGTGGAAAGGTTGCTGGAGACCATCTTTATTGCTTCTCTAAGTTAACAAAGATCTCTATCAAGTTTGCCATAAAGAAACTTTAAATGTATTCCAGAAGAGGCCTCATATGACTGACTTTCCAAAAAATATAATCCTAGCAGAGAACATTAAATATGTAGTAGTTAACAAGATCATTTAAAGCAGACATATCTGGTCAAGGCAGGAGCCTGGTTTATCTTGTTCACAGTTATATTTATTGGCACCTAGCACAGTTTCAGGTGCTCAATAAATGCTTGTTGAATGAATAAATGTGACCTTATTTAAAATTCTTAAAGGGAAAGGATATAGCAGGTGTTTACTTGGTTATAGAATGCTTTTATCTTTGTTTGATGGTTGTTGGCTTTAATGGTCTTTGCCAATTCAGTTACATTGAACCAAAATGTAAAACTTGACATCTTTGTGAAATCTGGCATCTCCCATTTTTACTCCACCTATTTTCTAGAAAGAAACTGTACAAGTAATACATATTAGGCTGTGATTTTTTTATTTTGAAAAATAGTTGATGATTTTAGTGATTATGTGATGGTGTAAAGCGGTGCTATGATGGTTGAAAAGGTAATACTTGATAATGAGTCAGTTCAGTGTTCATTTTTAGGAAAACGAAACCAGCAATTGATATCCTGATAAAATAAGATGATGGCCCAGTGGTGCTCTTTTTTCTTAGGAATGTGAAAAGTTAACTTTTGCAGAGGTTACATCTTTCTGATGATCTCCATTTTGAAGTGGAAGACCAAGTAGTCAGAATGAACTTCTGGATTTTCATTAATGGTACAGCATGGTATAACTAAAAGAGCATGAGCTTTGTATTGAAAAGGCCAACAGTGGGATCCTGGCTCCACAGATTAACTGCATGATTTTGGGCAAGTTACCTAATGTATATTGACCTCAGTTTTCATCTGTAAAATGAAACTGTGTGCCTCCTAAGGTCGTTGTGAGGATCAAATGAAGTCCATATTTCAAGTGTCTAGCACAATGCTTGGCACCTAAAGGTACTTAATACATGTTCTCCCTTATCAATAAATAAAAATCAGTAAAACATTAAAATCCATTATATTTTAGAAAAAGCAGCAAAATAGATCAATTTAGAAATCAGCAAGTAGAATCTTTGTGTTTGAACTGGAAACTACTTTTCTATATTTGGAATGCCCCTAAATACCACAGATCTTATATGAGTTGCAAGCTCATGAGTACCCAGGTTCACCAATGTGGATACTAGGGCAGCCTTGGAATTCCTGAAATTGTCTGAGAGATGCACTTTGCAACCAGGAGTAATGGAAGATCTACCTTCTCTGGCTGAAAGAATATGAGGAGAGTGGTAAGGGTGAAAAAAATTTGGATGTGAAGGCCGTAGGGCACCTAAAAGGTTAAAGTGGTTTTGAATAAGGGTGTGATGCAGGTAGAGTAGGTGGGGTTAGGGAGGAGATGGGATTGTGATTATTAAAAAAGTGAGAGGAAGTTAAAATACCCAAATCTCCCCAGAGTCTCCCAAAACCAGTGCATAAAATAGATAAGTAAAACCTTGTCTTTATGTTCATATTACAGAGTTGTTTCTGTTTCATTAGTGTGGCCTTTGGAGTAGATTTGTAATCGACCAATGCATTAAAACAATATAACAAAACAAATTCCCTGATGTAATAAAAAAAAACTTGCTATTGAGACACTCCACAAATCCTGAGGCACTTTGCTAGGTGCCAATAAGAAATATAAAAAGGCATAAAACAATCCTTATTCTTATAAAGGACATTCTAAGTTGGAAGATAAATTATGTAGCCAAGAAAGTGCTACTAACTCTGGGAAAAACATCCAAGGGTTGTGCAGAATTCAGAGGACAAAGGCTCTCCTTGCAGAGAGGGTCACAGCTTCTAGGACAGATAGCTTTTGAACTGGCCCCAGAAAAACGGGTAGGAAGTATACAGGGATGCCAACAGGGAAAAGAATTTAACAAAGGTTGAGAAAGAGGAAGCAGCAAAGTGGGCTCAGGGGATCATAGGAAATGGGTAGGGGAAGTAGAGGCCAAAGTGTAGAGGGTTTCAAATGCCTGGCCCAGTACTTTAGATTGTATCCTGGGGCAGGGGGTAATACCACCCACTTTGTGCTTTAGGAAGGTAGGTTTGGCAGAATACCTGCTTGTCCAGAAGTGAGATGCTGGCCAGGGGCAGGACAGGGTATCCTTGTAGGATGTACTTTACTGGGAACATTGCCATTTGGCTAACCCAGGTAGGGGGGATGTTTACCTTGACAGGGCTTACTCTGATAAGCCATCTCACCCTCCCACACCGCAAACTGTACAAGGTAGGAAGCACCTCCAGTATGTTCTGCGGTGCTTCTTGTAGGCTAAGAAAGCTTTCATGTCCAGCAGCTTGGAAGGCTAGTCTTGAAGAAACAAAACAGCTATGTCCTTTTTCATTCTTCCTTTTTGTGTAGCAGAATCACTGGGAGCATTCTGGGTTATAGGATTCACTGAGCAAGCACTGCAATTTTAACAGGTAGGTCGGGAAGGTTGTAAAAAGTTACATTAATATGAGTGCAAGGAACTCACTTGTTTGCTTCTGTAATTCCCAGTGCTTAATACAGCACCTAATCCATATGGGCACACAATAAATATTTATTAAGTGAGTGGATGAGTAGGTACCCATCCAGGCCCAGGCATAGCTATCTGCTCTGTTAACATACTGCCTGGGAAAGGCACCTGAAGTCCATACCCTAATTTCTAGATGATTCACTCCTGTGTGCCTTTACCCTCATTCCTATTAGATTCAGCTTTTTACAAAGTGTGGTCAGTCCCATGAGTACCTCTGGTGAGTATCTCCTGAGGAGTTTGTGAAACTGGCAACTTCTGAATCTACCCTCCTACTGAATTAAAATCTCAATCGGAGGTTCCCCAAAGCTACCTGCTTTCAGGAGGAGGTCTTGGTAATTGTGATGCATGGTCAAGTCTGGAAGCTTGCCTTGACTCTGATTGTGAAATTTGTGATTCATTAAGGAGCTAATTTTTAAATTGGTCATTGTTGGTAAATTTTCTTTGCAGGCTTAAATCAAATATCTCTATTTGTAGATTTTATCTTTATCAACACCTTGCATATTTTCTTTTTAGAAGTTCAGATAAGACTGAGGCAAAAACTAGTTAATAACTAAAATTCCCTCAGGTTTTTTCTTTTGTAAGGGTCTGAGAGAAGGCTTTTTTATAAGGCTCTGATTTCCTAACCTGTAGCTGATTATTTTACCCATTAGACCACTGCTTTCTAACCAAAATTATGTATGAACTGATACGAAACATAGCAATGAGATTACTTTGTCTTTTATGAAATGATGAAGTAGGGGTCGGGAGAATTTGTTGCTGGGTAGCCTGGGCCTTTGTGGAGGTCTACAGACCTTTATGTTTGATCTTCTAGTAACATATGCAAGGTGAGGTTCTTCGCAAATACAAAGCCAAGGGACGTTAAAGATCATCCAGCGCAGGGTCAACTATTCATTTTACAAATGGGGCACCTGACCTCACTAGGAAGGGCCACAGTGACTTATTGCTAAGTTCCAGTCCGTTGCTCCCTTCACTGTACCTCCTTTAGTTATATTGTGTATGACCTTATGATTAATATGTTGATGGTCGGGTGGGACTGGGGAACTTGTATTATGAAGTCACTCTGGCATGGCAAACATACTGTTTTTACTATGTTGTGTTTATTTGGGGGAAGCTGTTGGAACTGTGTATTCAGAGACCACAGGTGATCCCTTGCTACCACCACTGTTCTCTAGTTACCAGCCAAACTGTACCACTCAAAGTGGTCCTATCATCTCTGCCTCTGGACTCTTACTTTGTTGCTCCCTTGGTCTGAAATGCCCTTCCATTGCCTGCCTAATGACTACTCAGCCTTTAAAAGCTCACTTTAGGCTTTTAATTAAAAAAAAAAAAAACCTTCCTTGCCCTTCCATGTCCAGATTAAATCCACAATCACCCCCATGTCCCTAAAGTCCTCGCTTTGAACTCATCATCATAATTATCAGTTTGCTTCTTTGCCCCACTAGACTGTAAACGCTTCCTTCTCATCCCAAGAGGCTCACTTCCCTAGGAAGGTGTGTAAGAATCTCCATAATTGCGTGTGTAGGTTGAAAAAGCATATTCAACATTACACATTATACTATACTTTTATTTCTTTTGTCTTATTTTTATTTTAAAGATGTGGGTACAATTCAGAATTAGTTATACAAGTGGTCATTGTGCAGGTAAAGTTTGGGCCTCCCTTTTGCCCCACTTTGCCTGGTTTGAGATCAGATATGCTTATTAATGTTATGTGTCTCCCCCCCCGAAGTTTCCAGCTACTGCCAATCCCCCCCTTTTTTAGTATTATGGTAAATGTTCAGGCTCTGCTTATGAGTGAGAACTTGTGGTACTCAGTACTTTGTTTCTGTGATAAATCACTGCATATTATAGACTCTAAATCTATCCAAGTTGCTACGAAGTTCATAATTTTGTTCTTTATTTAAAGTATAATTTCCATTTTATTTTTTCCCAGATAAGTTATTCTTCAGTCCTTAAGGACTCAACTCCTTACATGGACTTTGGTGGAGGTTGTAGGGCAGCATCTGCAGGTCTGAATCGGGGTGGGGTTTTTTGGTCCTTGCGGGCTTCATGAGACCAATTCCTCACTACCTTGTTGTGAATGGCTCAACTCACACAGAAATGCAGCTTCACATACGGCTTGGGAAGCACATAAGCGTTGAAGACACTCACTTCAGAAATGTCCTTGACAGTTGTGGCCTCCACTATGTTTTGAATGACGAACTTCTTAATAGCCTTAACCTTGGGTACGCATCAGGCGCTGTTTGTGCAGCAAATATGCTGCATGTGGCCATGGCTTTTTGGCACGACTGTTGTTCCTTCTCTTCTTTGTCATCTTGGAAGCAAGAACCCGAAAGAGGAGTTTTGTTCTTCTTTATGGCTGCATAATATTCCATTGTGTATATGTACCACATATTTGTTATCCAGTTCAGTTTCGATGGGCAGCACAGTTGGTTCCATGTTTTTGCTATTGTCAAGAGTGCTGCAATAAACAGGCACATGCAGGTATCTTTTTTGTACAGTGATTTAAATTCCTCCGGGTATTCCCAGAAGGGGGATTGCTCGGTCGTATGGAAGGTTAATTTCTAGTTCTTTTAGGAATCACCACACTGTTTTCCATAGAAGTTGAACTAGTTTGCATTCCCACCAACAGTGTCTCCGCATCCTTTTCTCCGCATCCTTGCCAGCATCTGTTGTTTTTTGTTTTATTAATAATGGTCATTCTTACTGGAGTTATGTGGTATCTCAGTGTGGTTTTGATTTGCATTTCTTTGCTGATTAGTGAGGCTGAGCATTTTTTCATGTGTCTATTGGCTGCTTGCATATATTCTTTTGAGAAGTGTCTATTCATGTATTTTGCCCATTAAAGAAATTATTGTAAAGATGTGGGATACATTTCAGGGTTAGATATATAAACATTGATCATGCAGGTACCCTTATTGATGAGGTATGCCCCTCCTTCCCCTACCAGTTTCCCTCAACTGCCAATCCCACCCCCCCTCCGACAGTTTCACACTACTGCCGATTGCTTTCTTATAGCATTATAATTGTTCAAGGTCCGTTTATGAGTGAGAACATATGGAACTCTGTTCTTTGTTTCTGTGATTAATCACTGAGTACGATCAATTCCAAATCCATCCAAGTTGCTGCAAAGTCCATATGTTTGTCCTCCTTTATGGCTGCATAATATTACTTCGTGTATATGTACCACATTTTTTAAATCCACACCAGCTTTGATGGGCAACACGGTTGGTTCCATGTTTTTGCTATTGTGAATAGTGCTGCAACGAACATACGTTTGCAGGTATCTTTTTTGTAGAATGATTTGAGTTCCTTCAGGTATATTCCCAATAGGGGAATTGTTGGGTCATTTGAAAGGTCAATTTCTAGTTCTTTCAGGAATCGCCACACTGGGATGTACTAGTCTGCAATCCTACCAGCAGTGTAGAAGCGTTCCTTTTTCTCCACATCCTCGCCAGCATCTGTTGTTGTTTGTTTTATTAATGATGGGCATTCTTACTGGGATTAGGTGGTATCTCAATGTGATTTTGATTTGCATTTCTCTGATGATGAGAGAGGCTGAGCACTTTTTCATGTGTCTGTTGGCTGCCCGTATGTCTTCTTTTGAGAAGTGTCTGTTCATGTCTTTTTATTTTGCCCATTTTTAAAATGGGACTGTTTGATTTTTTTCCGTTCAGCACATTTAAGTTCCTTGGAGATCCTGGCTGTTAGGCCTAGTCAGTATACAGTTGGCAAATATTTTTCCCATTCTAGGGTTATCTCCCCACTCTCTTGATGATTTTTAATGAAAAAAAAATTGTTGTAAAATTATATTGGGGGAAGGAAAGCTCAAAACAAAGCTTTTGGAGGAACAGTTTGATTCTATGGGACACTAATCTGCTTCCCCACAGAGAGGTAGCAAATAAATTATGAACAGTCTTTCTCATTTGTAGATAACATTGCAGTGTCTTAGGCATTTGTGGCAAGCACACCGAATCTTGGTTTAAGTCTTGACTTTTCCAAGGAAATCAATTTCTTTTCTGGGCTTTTTTTTGTGTGTGGTATATGGAATAAAGGCGTTAGTATGTGTTAGGTGATCTTTTTTGTTTTTGAGTTGGAGTCTCACTCGGTTGCCCAGACTGGAGTGCAGTGGCTGCTGCCAGCCACCGCAGCCTTGCCTGCTGGGCTCCGGCGATCCTTCCGCCTCAGCCTTCCGAGTAGCCGGAATCACAGGCATGCGCTACCACGCCTGGCTGATTTCTGATTTATTGTAGAGATGAGGTCTCGCTGCCCAGGTGGGTCTCGAACCCGCGGGCTCAGGCAATTCACTCACCTCAGACTCCCAAAGGCACGGGATAGGTGATCTTTAAGGTCCTCACCAGCTCTGGCACTTTCTGACCTGTAATATAATTCAATAGGCTGTGATAGCAATGACCTTATTTCTATGATATTGTCATTTTAATAATCTAGTGTCTGATTAGTTGAGCTCTGTAAAACCATTGAAATAATGACTGCCAAGGTGAAACGATTTTGAGGCAGGAGATTCAGTGGATGGGAATGGCAGAACCACTTGTAGAATGACCGCATATGTGCATAGTCCAGTCTTATGTCTCTCTCTTTTGGTTCCATCTTCTTCAGCAGGTCAAGAATGAAAAGAAAATTCTGAATGCTTAAGGGGCATATTACAACCTCAGATGTCTCCTTTTTGGACTTTTCTTTTTCAAAAATAATAACGTAAGCAGGAGAATGTTACACAGAGAGATGATTTCATAGAGTAATTGGACTAAAGGGAAACTTGGAAGGCCACTGAGTCCACATGCCCCAACTCTGGTGAGAACTGGAATGGAAACCATTTTGGATCCATGAACGTCTCTCCTCCTATTAAAAAAAAGCTTTTAGGAGAGTCCAAAGTCTTCTTCAGGAGCTGCCAGGCAGGTCTTTCTGAAAATAGCCGGGTTCCTCAGAATGCAGTTGGGTGTGCTGCTCTCTTTCTATTGTAGCCTAGCTGCAGACTAGCTGGCTGTCCATCTCAGTGGAATAATCCTCCTGCATTTTTCAAACCTTCCATCTCCAAACCCTGTCCTTAGATGTTTAAAAAATAAAAATCTAATTTCTTAAACTTTTACTTTTTTTCTTGCCTTTTTTCCTTTCTTCCTTTACACAACACACACACACACACACACACACACACACACACACACACACACACCGTTTCCAGTCTCTTGGTTGGATATAACGCTTTTTGTTTTGATGTTTCCTGATATACTGCCCCAAACCCTCACACATGGCATATATTATGTCTTACACTTACCCTCCTACCCCTAACAGAAACTCCAGCTGCAATTTTCTCATTCTTTACTTCTTGAAATCGAAGACTTTCTTGACACTGGAACTCAATTTTGTGTTTAAGTGTGAATACTTTAAATTAGAAGCTTATGGGAAAGTAGGAGAAAATGTTAGATCGTTAAGAAAATCATGTGCCAAACCACATGGGAGCCTCTTAAATACAACTTTGGTGGTCATGACCCTGGCCAGAGGGGGAAGCCTGTGATGTCACCTCTTCCCTGAGTCCCAGTTTCACGGATAGTATCTTTGAATGGAATTGTCTGAGGGAGATTGTTTCTTGTGAAAAGTTCACATGATGGAGTTTGAAGAGCTTGTTTTACTCAGAACCCAGCAGGACAGAGTGGCTTGGAATGCAGCATTCAGTGTGTTCTGTTTGGCTGAAAGCTGTCACAGGGAACAAGTACTTAGCAAACAGCATGAACAAGGATTTGAACTAGAAAACGAGAAGGGCCTTGACAACGTTGTAATAGTGGCTTGTGTCCTCAAAAACTGCTCAATGGTACACAAGGAGGTGATAAAGGAAACTTGGAAAATACATAAATAGATTTGGGTCTCATTCAAAACAACCAGGGTAAGAGCATTCTAATATGAGTAGAACAGAGGTTGCTGGGTCACTGTGACCATCTCCATGTTACTATATCTGATCGGATTTTTGCCTCTTTTAAGACAATAGTCTGCTGACTAGGTTTGTGCCTACAGGATATCCACACAACCTACAGAAGATAGATGGATCAATCAACTGCTTAGTCTATTCCCACAATACCATATGTCTGGGACAAATGTTTTCCCTTTTATATTTCATTGAATTAACTAAATATACCTGTCGATACTGCTTTTGCCTTTTCATGTTTTAAGTGAAACTGTGCAATTTACCAGGGTTAGTCTTCCAATATTTCTGTTGCATTTGCTTAAACATCAGTTCTTCCTATTTCTTAAAGTCTCTTTTTAATACTCCCATTACAGGTTGTACCTGTAGCTTATACATGAAATCTAAATCTTCAAGGATGATACATATTAACTTCTGCAGATGTTTGCAATAGCCTGAGGTTCTGTGCAGAAGGGTTATGCCACAAGAGCCCTCCTGCTTTGGGATCCAGTAGTTGTTATTTAGAGGGCCTAGAGAGTACGGAGAACACCTATGATATGTATTAATTGACTCAGTGGAGAGTTTTAGAGTTGTAAAGAGGACATATACTGGTTACATTGACTTCAGTTGAAAATGAGATCAAATTCAATTAGGCAATCTCTTTCAAATTCAGTTTAGTTCAACAAACACTGTTAGAATGCAAAGCACTGTGCTACCTCATGCAAAACGTTTGGATTTTATTTTACCTTGTTTGTTTGTTGTGATGCCATGTCAGCACAAATTAAATTGGTAAATATTGAGGTTTCATTGTTCAGAAACTTCAAAAATGCCTTTTCTTATTGACTTGTAACTCTTCTAGAAAATTTTATAATTCTCTTCTCTGCTTGAAAGGTTGTCATTCCTAGTCCTCGCTTGGGTACAGACTCAGATAATTTGGAAACAAAGACATATTCCTGTATCAGTTCTGTGTCATGATCCTTGGGTTTTTGTGGCCCCTATTGACCTCAAAAGGAGATGGTGGATGTGCTGATTATTAGCATTTAGATTGCTTCAAGGGTAGGTCATTTTTGGTTGGGAGGAGGGTCGCGTTTTAGCTTTTTTGTAGATTATTCTTCCTTGTTCACTTAGACCCATGCTGTCCAATGGAAATGCAGTGCAAACCACATATGTAATTCTAAATTTTCTAATAGCCACATTAAAAATAAAAAGAAACACATTAATTAATGTGGCTAGTAGCTACTGTATTGGATAGCAGCAGTGTAGATGAACCTAGACTCCTACTGGGATGGCGGACTGTGACAACTCAGGTATCCTAACCTCCTTGGAGGGATTTAACAATGCTGCTGTACTCAGCTCTGTCCAGACTGGGAATTCCTATTTTTTTTTTTTACTGTTTTATTTTTATTCTTTTAATTTTTTTATTGTAACGATGTGGGGTACAATTCAGGGTTAGATATACAGATGTTCATTATGCAGGTACCCTTGTTGATGAGGTGTGCCCTCCCCTTCCCCAGGAAGATTCCTACTACTGCCAATCATTCGATTATAGCATTATGATAATATTTCAAGGTCTGCTTATGAGTGAAACATGTGATACTCAGTTTTTTGTTTCTGTGAAGGATCCCTCAGTATTATAGACTCTAAGTCCATCCAGGTTGCTGTGAAGTTCATGATTTTGTTCTTCTTTATGGCTGCATAATATTCCATTGTGTATATATGCCACATTTAAAAAAATCTAGTCCTCTTTTGATGGGCAGCACAGTCAGTTCCATGTTCTTGCTATTGTGAACAGTGCTGCGATAAGCATATGTGTGCAGGTATCTTTTTTATAGAGTGATTTGAGTTCTTCCGGGTATATTCCCAGTAGGGGGATTGCGGAGTTGTACGGAAGGTCAATTTTTAGATGTTTTAGGAATCACTGCACTGTTTTCCACAGAGGCTGTACTCCTATTGATAAATTTAAAATCATCAACCATTTTGTTTCAAGAGCAGTGATTGTTTCTTATGCTAAGTACCAATTTTTTCATTTTATAAAAAATATACTGGCTGTTACTCCATACTTGTTTTCTAAATTATAGGATTAAATAAAGGAGGGGAGTTCCCTACAACTTGAAGTAGATAGTTTTGGGGTATTATCTAAAAAATAAAACGATCTTCCTTAACAATAAATGTATAGTTCTCCTTCCCTTTACCAGTCAGCAGTGTTTATTAGACAACTACTACGTGTAAGGAGATGTGATAGACGCTGTGAAGGATATGTAATGATAGCCAAGGCATAGTTTTTGCCCTTAAGGAGCTTTTATTCTTGTGAGACAGTCAGTATAAAGACAAACATTTGCAAATACATGTGCACACACAAACACAAACACACAAACTTTGAGATAAACTAAATGCAAATTAATGCCATCTGTATTGCAAATATATCATGTGTATTTGAAGCACAGACTAGGGAGAGATTAATTCCTATTGATGGAATTCAGGAGTTGCTCATGGAAGAGGTAACTGGACTGGGTCTTAAAGGATCAGTATTCTCAAATCAGTCAATCAAAAGGGTTGCCACAACCTATCCTATAGGATTGAATTTGAAATGAATCCTAAAACGCTTGAAATTCACTGATTGCCTGGGGATCTTTGCAGCATTTTTCTACACTGTCAGCCTAGAATGGAACTACTTTTAGTTCCCACAATATAATTCTCGGTGCCACTGTCAGACACTTCATGCAGGCTAAGTTAACTCTAGTCTGACGTGGCTTTTCTGGTGTTACTTTTCCTTTTCAAATTAGGGTTCTAGCCATAGGCTGTTTGATTAAAATTATGTTCTTCAATATGAGACTTGCCAGTTATGGAACTGCTGAGTGTCATTTCCATTGCTGGCTTTGGAAGTGGGTGGAAGAGTACAGGGCGTATATTATTATCAACTTTATTTGCCTAGCATTTTACAATTTACTGGGTGCTTTTTGCACAGATGATTACATTTGATTTTATCTGACAATATCACAGGGAAAAAATCTGAGGCCCACAATGATCTACTGACTTGTCTAGGGTCGTTTGGCTACTGAGTGGTTGAGCTGGGTTAATCCAGGTCTTCTGGCTTCCTGACCAGTGTCCTCATCATGCCCCTGTCTTGCTTTTCTGCTACCCTCAAGTACTACCCTTCAAGTGCTGAAAAACAAGGATAACAGGCTAGTTCTCTATTAAGTTTAATAAACAAAAATCTAACCGCTAACAAGAGATGCACTAGAGAGACATTATTCACTTGCAAAATAATTCTTACATTGGTTCAAAAAGTGAGATTCCTGGAGAGATTAGCATATAATCTCATTTAAAAAATAATTTTATACTTAGCAGCTAAAGAGAACATTTATTATGTGAAATAAAATATACATAGCTCCATAGGGTAGGTCATTACTTGAAGTTGGCAAGAGTAATTTCTTCATATTAGTCAGTTTTTTTAATTTCCAAAAATGTGTTCTAAAATGAAGCCTCTGAAATTAGTGAATAATTTCAAATTGAGTAGTTTTTTTTTTCTTTTTCCTGGTAAAGCACTCTTTCATACTCAACAAGTTTCATTGGATGGAATGCATTTTATTTTCCAAATCTTAGAAGTAAAAACCATCCCTCTGCCCTAGGAAATTTTGCTTTTTGGTTTCTGTTTTGGTGAAACCCCTTTTTAGTTGTTCTCTTTTCAATGGTGTTCTTAAGAATCATCAGCTTTAATAATGGTGTAGAGGAATAAAATCTGACATATAATACAACCAATTAACAAAAAAACCTCTAGAAACAGCAAAACCTACTGGCATGGGTCATAACCTTATATATTCCGTACCTTATTACCATTTGATATACATCTAGATGAGGCAAATAAGCAATTTTAATGGGAGAGAAATGAAACTTCAGCTGCATTAACTATTGACCTGTAACAGCAAGAAATGTTATTCATTTTCTTCCAAACTGCAGTGTTAATGTATGGTTTTTATTGGTAAATAATGACCAGCAGATAACTAAGAAAATCAAGAGAAGAAATGTTCTATAAAAATACCATCTGATTGGATTTTTCTAAATGCAGTATGGTTATCTAAAAAGAGCCCTACTCTTAATTGAATACAATCAAGCATTATCAAATTATAACAGGTAGAGTGCAGAGTAAATATTTCTAGGGAGTTTCTGTTTTGCACATAAAGCGTTTGAATACCATTTTGACCTATTGTTAGCCTTCCTTAGCAACATCCATTTCCCATATCTGGAATTCCTGGAATGGTTTAAACTGAAATTGTAGCAGTTTTCTGCCCATGAAAAAAAGCAACATGTATAACACAGAGAAGCTGTGAATTTACGTTACACTATGACCCAATAATGTACCCTGGGATAATATGATTCGCTTCTACTTCAAGCCACATATTTATTGCCAAAGAAATTTCACATAAACTGAAACTTATGCAGGGATGAGGAGGTCTGGGTTCTCAACCTTGTCCTAGTACTAACTAACTCTGTGACTTGCCTTCTCTAGACTTCAGTTTTCTCATATGTAAAACAAGGGTAAAGTTGGACTCAGTGATCACTTTCTTTTTATCTCTAAATTCTACCTCTTCTTCTTGCTTCCACTCTCATACTACATGCATATGCTACTTTATTTGTTGGTCATGTGATCAATAATCCTTCAGGTTCACAGTTGGAGTAAAAATGCGACTTTGGGGAAACTTGCCATAGAAACTAAATTGCCATTGAAAAAAACAGAACCGTGAAAGGGCGACATTTCCTATGTAGTTTTACCCCCCAGATGCCCTTGAACTATACAGCACTTGCATATATTAGTGATGCAAATCTGAGAGAAGAACAAGACCAAGATGTTATGACCAAGACACTCAATTTGCATTGGAATGCTCCATGCAAACACATCAGAACTCATGAAGTGGCATTTGCCTTGAACTCTTGGAAGGCATGCCAGTCTGCAAAAAATCCAAACAGCAAATGTTGGGATGAGAGCAGTTCATTGTTCTTCTCTAAATGCAATTTGATGCTGAATATAAAGAGATTGGAAAAATATGAATTTGATCATTTAACTAAAGGCACTTCCACTCTATGGGCACCCAGTTACCTCATCTATAATATGAGAGCATTAAACTTGGAGATAGACCTTCCAATCCTAACATTCTGTGTTTCCATTTGGATTATTTAAAAGGAGGAGGCTTAGCATTTGTGTATTAGAGAGAAAGAAAAGAGAAACTTTTGAGTTGAGAGCCATGAGAGAATTAAAGTTTAGAGACAGACTTCACTGCTTTTCCAATTATGTCCAGTTGTAGACCTGTTTCTTTCCCTCTCAGGTTAAAGAGCTAATAAAGGTGATGGATATCCACTTGTCACCGTGTATCAGTGGAATATTAAGCTAGTAAACCAGAAATATGAGGTATAAAACTAGCTTTTGGATTCCTGGCTTCCTTGTCGTGTTCCCTTTCTGGCCTCCGGTTTATCTCACTGCCATCTTGCAAAGTTGCTGCAAAGGTCAAATGTATCCTAAACACTTCCCATTTGGAGTGCAGAATGGTGATGACATAAGAGCAAAGTGAATGCAGCTAGGCCATTACAGTTTTAAATTATTTAGTTTAACAAAAATTCATATAAAACTCGCTTGTGTCAGATGCTCTTCTAAAATTTTTGCAAATATTAATTCATTTAGTTTTTATAACATTTAATTATGAATTAGGACCTATTATTGTCCCCTAATTAGCAGAAGAGAATTTTGAGGCACAGAGAAGTTAACTACATTGCCTAAAGTCAAACAGCTAGTAACAGCAGAGATGAAAACTAAAGCAGTCTAGCTCAACAGTCTATTCATTTAGCCTGTATGCCCATGGAATACTGAGTTTCTTGGTATAATTTTCCATGGACTCACTCCAAAGGTGAAGCAGATTTTGTGAATAACTGGCAAGAACCTAGACCCAAGGAATGTTACATATTCTCAACCCTGGGTTTACAATGATCAACCTTATTTCATGCTTCCTACGCTAGAATTGTATGCTCTCTGATCTCTCTCCTATAGGTTTTCCCAAGTTCCTCAGATGGTCTACAGAATAGCAAACATGCCCTTAAGCCTGTTGGTTTATTCAATCAACCAGGAAATTGAATGAGCAAAGACAGTCATGCCAATAACAGCTGTTGTTTATCGAACACTTACTGTATACCAATCATTGAAATAAATGTTTTTCATGATTGTCCTGCAATCCTCCCATTAAACCTATTAGGTGTTTTCTGTTATTATTTTACAGATTTGAAAAAATGCTCACATAAGCTGAGAAACCAATCCAAGGTCATGCTTTTAACTTTGTGGGTAAAACCAGGATTTTGACTTGGGTCATACCTGATCCAAAGCTCTTGGACTTAACTATTGCTCTTTATACTGCCTCCAGTATTTTTCTGGGATGCCACCCTCCCAATACTACATACACAGTGTTTCCTATTCTGTGGCTGCTTGTTCTTGTTACTATTTATATGCCCAATTTTTTCTCAGTGGGTCGTAATTTTGATATAAGTATATCATCTTCTTACAATAACACTAACTGTTTTGGGGTTGGAAGGGAGTATTTTCCTCGCTCATAACTGGACACCTTGTATAATGAATGGATCTTCATAAGAGCCAGCTTGTCTTAGAGAAGTTATGAAAAGAGACTGATAGTTTAACTAGGCCAAGGGGATTAGTGCATGTCATGTTATCAACCTCCTGTAAGCTTTTTGCATTGGAAACTTGGGTCTTCTATTGGAATAGATCTAGATAGGAAAAAAATATACCAGTGTTGTGAATAAAATATAAGAATTTTTATTATAGCAAATGGAAACACCTCCAGGGTTTGTTATCATATGATGTTCCCACGGTATTCCTAGATGTACTTTTTTTTCCTGTTTGGAGACTAACTGATTGCTGCTGTCCAGTGAATGTGGTTTTGTTTGAAAGCAACTGAGATGATATTAAAACTATGAATGATGCCAAACTATCCATACAAGAAGGCTAAATGAACCAAACCAGACTTTAAAACTCATTTGACTTTATTAATCTTTGTAACTCAAGTGACACTGCCAATCAGAAAGGATCCTCTATGCCTCAGGGTCTGACTCTAATTGCCAGTTAATAAAAATGCCAAGGTTTCCTTAATCAGCCAATTAACTGACCTAACAATTATAATAGGGAAGAAAGGTGGGAGGGGTTGAGACTGGGAATAGCAAATCCGTCAAGGTGGAGTAGAATTCTTTAGGGGTTAATGGTGGACACCCTTTAAAGTAAAAGGATTTTGTTCTACCTTGATTGGTTTCCCGTTTTTTTTTCCTTTTCTCCCTTTCCTGACATTTGTAATTGTTGGAACCCCCTAATTGGCTGATTAGCTAATTGAGGGAAGGGAGGGAGAGAGAGAGAGAGAGAGAGAGGGAGGGAGAGAGGGAGAG
>NW_007248864.1:385249-389421 GCF_000164805.1 Carlito syrichta
GAGGGGGAGAGAGAGAGAGGTTTATGTATAGAGTGTGAATTTTTTTAAATTGTGTGTGTGTGTGTGTGTTTTACTCTTTGAAACAATATTTGAAAATAGTTCTCTGTAGTTAAGGATTTATTATTTGAAATTTAGAGCATCACTTTCTTTTCTGAAAAAGTAAGTTACCTTCTAATTTATGAATCCCACAACCTTAACATGCAGATTCAGGTTTAAATACAATGTGAAATGTCTGACATTATGGAAGCCAGTTATTTTTTTTACCTGGACATATCTTCATGAAAATTTAAATAACAGTGAAATGGAAGCTGTCTTTATTGAAAGCATATATTATTGGTGCAAAATTATATCTTTATTTGTATTGTAAAATTAATATTTTAAGAATACCGAGTATATGTAGATAAAATCTCTCCTGAATTACCATTTACCATTGTATAAATATTCTCAGAAGTTGACTATAAAAAAGTTTAGACTGAAATGAACTATTTTTACTTCATGGTACTCTTAGTTGCTGGGGTGTTCCTTTGCAGATGCAAGCACATGGCTTTTATATATTTGGAAACAGTAAATTTTGGAAAGCTGCCAGAGAAAGCTTAAAGTTGATTTGCTGTGCCAACTCCTACCCCAATCCCAGAGTTGTAAGCTTTCCTTACAATTTATGAATTCTATCTGATACTTCAGTACTTTCATCACTTTTCATCTAGACTTTTGTCACTAGGCTGTGGAATTACAGCCTGTTAGAGTTGGAACAAATCTTAGAGATCACCTAGTTCTACCCTCTCATTGAACAGAAGAGGAATCAGAGGCTCAGATGGAGAAAAAGATTTATCTGAGATCACACAGAAAATTTTCTGGCTAATCCTGGAGTAGATCTCCAGATTCCCAATTCTGTATTCTTTTCTTTCTTCCAAACTTCCTTTCATATAAATGGTACCAAAGGTCAGAGGGTAAATGCCAACTACCATATTCTGTTAGAGACCGTGTTCATGCAAAATCTGCCGTACTCTAAGTCTGTTTGCATTCATTTTAAAGTCATTCCTCAATGACCAACTCAGAAGGCATGTGTCTTAGTTTTATTCTTATGAGTGCCATCATTCTTTCACTAATGCATTATTAACATGTCTTCTTTCTGTTCTGCAGAGTTCTCAGGGGAATACCTGTGTCCTGAATTTGGAAATGGAAATGACTGTAGGATCTATTCCTTTTAGTCTGATGGCTAGCAAATGCTGCCTTTTCAGTTCTCCAAGATTCTGCTTAAAAGGATTGTTCAAAAATAAATCTAGTGCTATTATAAACTCCATTCAGTCCTACAAAGTACATGTACTTTGATATTTATTTACCTTTTTTTGGAGGAGTAGAGTTTTCATTTTCTCAGTTTTTTGTTTTGTTTTGTTTTTAATCTACAGGCTTTAACATTTATTTGTATAGAGACATCCCTTATTTTTCTTACTAGGGGCTAGTTTCCCTTGAGCTTGGAGGGTTCATCACAAATTGCTTGTAAATCAAAATCTGATTAGGAAGTAATATATTCATCTGTAACTCCTGCATAAAAGTTATTCAAGTATTGTGACAAAATAAGTGTTGTTTACTTTATACGTTTTCTGCAAATTCTAAAGATTTTGTCTAACTTAAAGACTCTCATGGAATCTTGGGGATTGTGGCTTGCCCACTGAGAGTATAAAGGCTTGCTAAATTAAGTTGATTTGCCTGTGAAAGAAATGCTTCCATTATTCATGTCAGAAGCCTGTCACATCAAATTGAGGGAGTGGAGAAAACCCTTTTTTATCAACATTTAGAACCAAGAAAAACCAACCATTGAGGGTCTGAATTTCAATTGGGGAAAAAGTCAGGCTGAAAGCAGAGTTCAAAAAAGGGGGGGCTGGGTATTTGTCTAATGTTGAAAATCAGTAGAGGAGATTGATTTAACTTTGGCTGAAACTTTTTATATAGACAGACAGAATGAAACTTCTTAAAGCAGCAAGTAGTACATACAATTTTGGTGTCTTTCATGTGTAAACTTGTCAAAAGTAGTTAAGCTAATTCAAATTTAAATCTCCTTGAATTCCTATTCTTGGACTCTTAATTTGTTTATTTTAAAGGATTTATAAATGCATTTCTTAAGGGTTGCTTTTCAAACATTGATGAATGTATTTTGTTTTTCAAAAGTTCAAGATTATAAGCTCGTATGTGATTAGTAATTGTATTAATAAGAGAAGGAAGACAGGTCAGTCAAACATCAGCACACTTGTTTATATCAGATATGTGGGCATTTGTCTCTGTGTGGATGTATCATATACATGTATGCACATGGACACACATACAGAACTTCAATGAAAAATAGGTCATTAAGAGAATAACATGACTTGGAACAATAAAGGGAAGGCCATTCCCCAAGACAAATATCCTCATGCAATATTAGCTTATTTTAGGAGGATTCTCTTGTATTTGCCAGGACAGTGAATTTTGTCAAATTTTAATTATTTGTAAAAACAAATATAACAAATTTACTTGATTATGTAAGAAATCTGATAATCAACTTTTTGCAATATTTGGTTTCTGTCAGCATATGCATTTCAGATGATCATGTACCCCAGTGAAATCAACCACAAAACAAAGTTTCTTATTTTTGCAGATTTAATCATTACCAACTCTCATTTACCTTAAATATACTTCTGCCTTCATAATTCCATGTGTCATATATAAACATATATAAGCATATATAAACATACATACATATGTTTATATATATAAACATTTGTAAATAAATACATATATTTGGGCTGTTAAAATGTAGAATATCATCTTCTATATTTCTTAAATATATTTTAACAGAGTTTATGCTAAGTTTTGTATCAAGAAAACTCCAAAAGTTAAAAAAAATAGAACAATTTAAACTGAAAAGATTCCTGCTTCCCCCACCCCTAAAAAAATGAGGTCTGATATCCTGTTAAAGAACAAGACAGAATCTTCCCTCTTTTTGGTGAAAGGTTCTGTAGTACTTTACCCCTAAGTTTAATATTATGCTTAATTGATATTTGTGTTTAGTGGAAATAAGAGTTGGCTGTGGTGTTTTCAGTACAAAAGTAATTACTACTCTGATTGACTGCAAATATGTGCAGGTTACAGATGAGGGTACAATGAATGAAATAGAGAGGCGATTGTACTATGGAGGGCTGGAGAAGACAGGGATTGATGGTAAGCAGAATTGTATTTTAGTTTTCTTTCAACAACATTACAATCTTCCTGAAAGTGAATGCTGCTAACAAGGATCCTATAGGGCAGGGGGCTGGGGGTGGGGAGTATGGGAGGTTGTGAACTGGTAAAAATTGAGAACTATGTCAAGGCAAGAATTGTATATCTATGTGTATTTACAAAAGTACAAAACAAACAAAAAAACTTTTCTAATTTGACCTGTGCTATTTTTAGATCCTGAAACCACCAGAGGTCATTTCTATTGGGCATGACTCCAGTTTCTCTACTTTCTGGCTGTTTGTTTCCAACTATGAGAATATAGATCATTGTCTGGTGACGCAATCCAAATGGGTGTACAGCAGGAACTGAGGACGGCATAGTGAACGCTTCAAGGTTTTCATGTTTTCCCCCACAAATTGTTATGATTTTTAGGCATTTTGCAAGTGCTGGTAATGTTATTTTCTAATAATAAAATTTGAATGATATAGAATCATCAAATGTTACGGTTTTAAAGCTGAGAGAAAGTTTAGAAATGAGATAAAGTTAACCAGTCTTACAGATAAGTAAACTGGCAGCACAGAGAAGAGCGATTACAAAACATAATTTTTTCTGATTCTCAGGCAAGTGACTTCCCACCAATTTATACATGGCTTACTGGTATGGTTTTCCTCCACTTCATGTAAAATATCGAAATGGACCATATTAAATAAAAAGGAAAGGCCCCTGCGACCCTAAACTCAGTGATAACTATTCACAGCCCCCTATATAAATATAAACATTAGTATTTTCACATTGTATTAGTTACACTTTCTTCCTTATTTAATATATATGCTGTTTAAAATTAATTATATATAATATATATTATACTTAGATTTAATATCAATTTTACTAGAGTACATCATTGTATAATTTTTTTTTTTTTTGAGTTGGAGTCTCACTCTATTGCCCAGACTGGAGTGCAGTGGCCGCTCCCAGCCACC
>NW_007248864.1:389449-449769 GCF_000164805.1 Carlito syrichta
TGCGCTACCACGGCCGGCTGATTTTTTGATTTATTATAGAGATGAGGTCTCGCTGCCCAGGCGGGTCTCGAACCCGTGGGCTCAGGCAATCCACTCACCTCAGCCTCCCAAAGGTGCGGGATTACAGGCTGAGCCACCGAGCCCGCACATTTGGACAATAATTTTGCTACATTTGCATAATCTATTTTTGAAATATTAAAAATAAATTAGACCATGATATTTTACTTATATATAATTTATATATGCATCACTAACAAAAGAATTTTTTCTGTATGATCACAGCGCCATTTGAATTTTAGCTATTAAAAATAGTGCTGGCTGGGTGCCATGGCTCAGGTGATGGTTCAATGCTTTGGGAGGCCAAGGAGGGATGATCATTTGAGGCCTGGGCAATATAATAAAACCTCATTGCTACCAAATTTTTTTTAATTAGCCAGGTGTCCTGGCAAATGTCTGTGGTCCTAACTACTTGGGATACTGAGTTAGGGGGATTTTTTTGAGCCCAGGACTTCAAGGCTGCAATGAGTTATGAGCATGTCACTGCATTCCAGGTTGGGCGACAGAATCAGACCCTATCTCTAACAAATAAAATAGGATGTTATGGGTAAACAGGCTCTGTAGCTGTTGCAGCAGCCAAGGTGTACTGACTGAGTACTAGCTGCCACTGACAGGAAAAAGAAACTGCCTGACTACATTAACCTGGGTGATATTGTGTTGCAGCTACAGGGCTGGCAGTTATGACCAAGGACATCCTGGGTGAAGCAGGGCCGCACTTTGTGATGGGCCCAGAGGTTACCCAGCAGACCCTAGAGTTCAAGAAAAATTGCAAGGACTTTGTGGACAAAATTGGCCAGTTTCAGAAAGTAGTTGATGGTTAAATTGAGCATGCTGACCAACTTGCAAAAGGAGCAGAATATGAGATGAAGGCTATTGGTGCCCTGAACTTGCTCAAGTCTATAGCAAAGCAGAGAGAGGCTCAACAGCAGGAACTTCAAGCACTAATAGCAGAAAAGAAAATGAAACTGGAAAGGAAATGAAGCTGGGTTGGATATGAAACTTATTGTAATGTAGAGAAGCAGAACAAAATGAATGTATTGACCAATTTATTTTTCAGAAATGAACTGAAAATTTTACTTTTATAGCGGGAAGGCAAAAGTCAGCCCCCTACCACCAAAAAACCTCTGTGTCATTCCAGCGACTTGACTAATGACTTAACTATTGTCATGTGAGATGGTATGTAAGGAACTCAGCCCTCTGAAGTCAGTACTGCAAGTTGGGGGCACTTATTTATTTATTTATTTTTTGAGTTAGAGTCTCACTCTGTTGCACAGGTTGGAGTGCAGTGGCATGCTCACAACCATCCCAGTGTCAACCTGCTGGGCTCTAGCAATCCTTCCGCCTCAGCATTCCAGGTAGCCAGAACAACAGGCATGTGCTACCACGCCTGGCTAATTTTCTTGATTTATTGTAGAGATGAGGACTCACCACGTTGTGGGGCACTTATTTTAAATGTCGGTGCACAGCTATTGCTTGTGGGTTCTCACGTCTTGCATTCTTAGTTGGAAGCAGTTTGTACTAGTTCATTGTGCATATGTACCACACTTTCTTTATCCATTCAACCACTTATAGACACTTAGATTGATTATATACCTTGGCTATAATGAATAGTGCTGCAATAAACATGGGAGTGCAGATAACTGTTTGGCATATAGATTTTATTTCATTTGGATAAACACCCAGTAGTGAGATTCCTGGGTCATATGGTATTCTATTTTTAATTTTCTAAGGAACTTCCATACATTTTTCCATAACAGTTGTACAAATTTACAGTCCCACAAGCACATCCATTTGTTATTTATTTCTTGTCTTTGTAATAATAGCCATCCTAACAGGTGTGAAGTGATTTCTCATTGTGTTTTTGATGTATATTTCCCTAATGATTAATGTGTTGAGTATTTATTTTCTTTCTTGTCACCAATCTTTTGATTTGTAATTTATTTTTATATTTTTAAACTTTAGATTCAAGGGATACACATGCATATTCATTGCAGGGACATATTGTGTAAAGGTGGGGATTAGATCTCAGGTAGCCCCTTTCCCACATGATGAACACTGTGCCCTGTAGGTAGTTTCTGAACCATAACCATTCTCCCCCACCACTTATTGCTGTCCCCAGTGCCTATTATTTCTACCTGTGTGACCGTTTAGCTCCCACAAAGAAGTGAGAACATGTGGTGTTTGGTTTTCTGTTTCTGCATCAGTTCACTTAGGATATGACCTCCAACTCCATCCATGTTGCTGCAAAGAGCACGATATCATTTTTTATGGCTGAGTAGTATTTCATAGTGTATATATGCCACAGTTTCATTATCTACTGATTGGTTGATGGGCATTTTGGTTGATTCCACATCTTTGCAATTGTGAATTCTGCTGTGATGAACATTCAGGTGCAGGTGTCTTTGCTATATAATGTCCTCTTCTCCTTAGAGTAGATCTAGTGGTGGGATTGCTGGATCAAATGGTAGATCTACTTTTACTTTGAGTGTTCTCCATATTGCTTTCCATAGAGGTTATACTAATTTACACTCCCACTAACAGTGTATATTAGTATAACCTCTATGGAAAGTAATATCTCCACATCCGTGCCAGCATGTATTTTTTATATTTAAAAGTTTTTGAATAATGGTCATTCTGTCTGGTAAAGTGATATATCATTGTGGTTTTAATTTGCATTTCCCTGAAGATGAATGATGTTCAGCATTTTTTCATATATTTGTTGGCCATTTGTATATCTTCTTTTGAAAGATGTCTGTTCATGCTGTTTGCCCACTTTTTAATGGGGTTATTTGCTTTTTTTCTTGCTGATTTATTTGAATTCTTTGTAGATTCTGGATATTTGTCTTTTGTCATATGTATAGTTTGTAAATATCTTCTTCCACTCAGTAGGTTGCCTATTAACTCTGTTGATTGTTTTTTGTGGTACAGAGGCTTTTTTAGTTAAGTCCCACTTATTTTTTATTTTTGTTTTTTAGCTGCATTTGCTTTTGTGGTTTTAGCCATAAATTATTTGCCTAGGCCAATGTCCTGAAAATATTTTCCTAGCTTTTTTTTCTAGGATTTTTATGGTCCAGGTCTGATATTTAAGTCTTTAATCCATCTTGAGGTAATTTATGTATATGGGGAGAGAAAGGGATCAAGTTTCATTTTCCTGCATGTAGCTATCCAATTTTCCCAGCACCATTTGTTGAATAGGGTACCTTTCCCCAGTGTATGTTTTTGTCTGCTTTGTCAAAGATCAGTTGATTGTAGGTATTTGGGTTTATTTCTGGATTATCTATTCTCTTTCATTGGTCTATGTGCCTGCTCTTATACTAGTACCATGCTGTTTTGGTTATTATAGTCTTGTAGTATAATTTGAAGTCAGGCAATGTGATGCCTCCAGCTTTGTTCTTTTTGCCGAGGATTGCGTTGGCTATTCTGGCTTTTTTTTGGTTTCATATAAATTTTAGGATTTTTTTTCTAATTCTGTGAAAAATGACATTGGTAGTTTGTTAGGGATTGCATTGAATCTGTGGGTTACTTTGGGTAATATAGTCATTTTAAGAATTTTGATTCTTCCAATCCATGAGCATGGGATGTTTCTCCATTTGTTTGTGTCCTGTGCAATTTCTTTTATCAGAGCTTTGTAGTTCTCCTTGTAGAGATCTTTCACCTCCTTGGTTAAATATATTCCTATGTATTTTAGCTTTTTGGCTACTATGGTAAATGAAATTGAGTTCTTGACTTAGTTCTCTGGTTGGTTGTTATTGGTGTATAGCAGTACTACTGATCTCTGTGTGTGGATTTTGTATCCTGAAACTGCACTGAATTTATTTATCAAATTCAGGAGTCTTTTGGTTCTCTATAGTATAAGATTATATCATCAACATACAAAGATAGTTTGATATCTTTTTTTCTAATTTGGATACCCTTTCTTTTTCTTGCCTGACTGCTCTGGCTAGGACTTCCAGTACTATGTTGAATAGTAGTAGTGGAAGTGGGGCTCCTTGCACTTTTCCACTTCTGAAAGGGAATGTCTTCAACTTTTCTCCATTCAGAATGACATATAGTTTTTATTATTTTGAGGAATGTTTCCTCTATGCCTATTTTGCTGAGGGTATTGATCATGAAGTTATACTGGAATTTATCAAATGCCTTTTCTGTGTCTATTGAAATGATTGATTTTTGTTTTTAATTTTGTTTATGTAAAGAGTCACTTTTATTGACTTGTATATGTTGAACAACCCTTGCATCCCTGGGATAAAATCCACTAGGTCATGGTGTTTGTTTGTTTGTAATATGCTGTTGAATTTGGTTTGCTAATTTTTTGAGGATTTTTTGGGTCTATGTTCATAAGGGATATTGTTCTGTAGTTTTCTTTATTTGTTGTGTCTTTTCTAGGCTTTGGTATTAGAGTGATACTGGCCTCGTAGAATGAGCTAGGGAGTATTCCCTTTTCTTCAATCTTGTGGAATACTTTCAGTAAAATTGGTACCAGTTCTTCTTTGAAATTCTGGTAGAATTCATGTGTGAGTCCATCAGGTGCTGGACTTTTTTTTGGTGGGGGGGAGATTTCTCATTACTGTTTCCATCTTGCTATGTGTTATTGGTCTGTTCAGGGTTTCTGTCTTTTCCTGATTCAAGTTTGGAGGGTTGTATGCTTCTGAAAATTTATCCATTTTCTCTACATTGTCTAGTTTGTTTGCATAGAGATATTAATAATAGTCTTGGATGATCTTTTGAATTTCTTTTGTATCAGTTATAATGTTTTCTTTTTCATTTTTGATTGGGCTAATTTGAGTCTTTCCTTCTCTTTTCTTATTTAATCTTGCTAGTGGATTATCAACTTTGTTTATCCATTTCTTCCTATACCTATTGACCATTGTATGATTTCTTTTGAGAAATAACTAGTTAGGTCCTTTACCCATTTTAAAATCAGATTGGCTTCTGTTTGTTTCTTTGTTTTTATTTTTGTTTTCTATTAAGTTGTTTGAGTTCTTTTTTTTTTTTTGAGTTGGATTCTCACTCTGTCGCCCAGACTGAAGTGCAGTGGCCACTCCTGGCCACCGCAGCCTCGACCCGCTGGGCTCTGGCGATCCTTCCACCTCAGCCTTCCAAGTAGCTGGAATTACAGGCATGTGCTACCACGCCCGGCTAATTTTTTGATTTATTGTAGAGATGAGGTCTCGCCTGCCCAGGCGGGTCTCGAACCCGCGGGCTCAGGCAATCCATTCACCTCAGCCTCGCAAAGGCGGGGGATTGCAGACTGAGCCACCGAGCCCGGCTGAGTTCTTTACATAGCCTAGATATTAACTTCTTGTTAGATGAGTAGTTTGCAAATATTTTCTTCCGTTCTATAGAGTGTCTCCTTATACTGTTTTTTCCTTTGTTGTGCATTGTTTCCTTTTTGGTTTGATGTGATCTCATTTGTCTATTTAAGCTTTTGTTTCCTGTGATTTTGAGTTCTCAGCCAAAAACTCCTTGCCCCCTGATAATAGATTAGATATTTGTTCCTTCGAAGTGACATGTTGAAATTTGGTCTCCAGCCTTGAAGGTAGGATGCTGCATCATGGGGAGAATCTCTCATGAATGGCTTGGTTCTGTTCACTTGATAGTGAGTGAATTCTCACTCTAATACTTCCTGTAAGATCTAATTTTTATTTATTTATTTTTTGTTTTTTTTGTTGTTTTTTTTTTAGTTGGAGTCTCACTCTGTCGCCCAGACTGGAGTGCAGTGTCCACTCCCGGCCACTGCAGCCTCGACCTGCTGGGTTCCAGTGATCCTTTTGCCTCAGCTTTCCAAGTAGCTGGAACTACAGGCACGCGCTGTCACGCCCGGCTAATTTTTTGATTTATTGTAGAGATGAGGTCTCGCCAAGTTGCCCAGGCAGGTCTCGAACCGGCGGGCTCAGGCAATTCACTCACCTCAGCCTCCCAAAGCGCGGGATTACAGGCTGAGCCACCGAGCCCAGGCGAGATCTAATTTTTAAAAAGAGCCTGGCATCTCCTCCCTTATCTCTTTACTTCTCTCTCACCATGTGATGCCTGTTCCCCTTCTGCCATGAGTAGAAGCTTCTTGAGGCCCTCAACAGTAGCAGATGCTGGCACTATGCTTCTTGTACAGTCTGCAGAACCATCAGCTAAATAAACCTCTTTTCTTTGTAAATTACCAAGCCTCAGATATTCCTTTATAGAAGTGCAAAACAGAATAGGACACTCAGATGAATGCCTGAGTTTTAAGTTTTCTTCTAGTAGTTTTCCAGTTTGGGGTTTTATATTTAATATTTAATACATTTTGGGTTGATTTTTGCCTATGGTGAAAGAGAGGGGTCTAGTTTTATTCTTTATTCAACCTCTCTTCATCCCCCACCCCCCAAACACAACCCTTCCTGGGCTCTGGTAACTATCATTCCACTATATATCTTCATGAAATTTTAAAAAAAAGTTTCTATGTTTAAGAACATGTGAAATTTTTCTTGGTATGCCTGGCTTATTTGTTTATTTCACTTAGTATAATAATTTCTAGTTTTATCCATGTTGTGGCAAATGACTGGGTTTCATTTTTTTCTTATGGCTTAATAGTATTTTGTTGTGTATGTATGGCACATTTTCTTTATCCATCTATCTGTTGATGGACACTTAGGTTGATTCCTTAACTTGCCTATTGTAAATAGTGTGCAATAAATATGAGAGTGCACATAATTCTTTGACATATTGATTTTATTTTCATTGAATAAATACCCAATGGTAGCATTGCTGGATAATATGGTAGTTCTGTATTTAATTTTTTAAAATTTTTATAATTTTTGTTGATATATAATGGATGTACATATTTTTGGGATACATGTAATAATTTAATGCATTCACATTACTTGTAAAGATCAAGTCAGCATAATTGGGATAGTCATCACCTTAAATACTTGTCTTTTCTGTATGCTAGAAGCATTTCAGTTATTTTCTTCTAGCTATCTTAAAATATACAAAAGATTGTTTTAAAGTATCGTCACCCTTCTATACTTTATACTTCTATCAAACACTAAGTTTTATCAAGCTGTCTATTTATACCTGTTCATTAACCTCTCTTCATTCTCCCTTGCTGTCTTCCTTTGCTAACTATCATTATACTCTACCTTCATGAGATCAACTATTTCAGCTCCTACTTATGAGTGAGAACGTGGTATTTGTCTCTCTTGGCTTATTTCACTGAATGTATCATGCATGTTGCTACAAATGACAGAATTTCATTTCTTTTTATGACTGAATAATATTTAATTGTGTATAAATACCACATTTCCTTATCCATTCATCCACTTAGATTGAGTTCATATTTTGGCCAATGTTAATAGTGCTGCAAGAAACATGGGAGTGCATATATCTTTTTGACATATTGATATCCTGTTTTATTGATATATACCTAATAGTGGAATTCCTAGATCATATGGTAGTTCTATTTTTAGTTTTTGGTGAAACAGTATACTGTTTTCTATAGTACTTGTGTAAATTTACATTTCCACCAACAGAGAATGAGGATTCCTTTTTCTTCACATCTTCACCAGTATGTTATTTCCTGTCTTTTTGTTATCAGCCATTTTTCTGGGGGTAAGTTGATATCTCATTATGGTTTTGATTTGCATTTCCCTGATGATTAGTGCTGTTGAGAATTTTTCATATAACTATTGACCATTTGTATATCTTCTTTTTTTTTACTGAATCACTTTTTAATTTTTATTTTTCATAGTTTATTTATTGATTGTAGAGTTGTGGCGTACAAGTGTTGATTTACTACATAAGTAGGCTGCATGCAGGTGAAATTTGGGATTCTAGGTGGTGCTCACTTCCCTTGGTAGTAGACCAGGTACTCTTTATGTTGTCATGTGACCCCCACCCTCCCCCTTCGCTCCCTCTCTCCTTCCCATAGCAGTGCCCAGTGACTGCTGATCCCACCCTTGTATTAATGTGACCAGTGATCAGGTCCCACTTATGACTGAGGACATGAGGTATTCAGTTTTTTGTTTCTGTTATAATTAACTTAGTCTGATGGTTTCCAACTCCATCCAATTTGCTGTGAAGGCCACAATTTTGTTCTTCTTTGTTTTTGCATAATATTCCGTCATGTATATGTACCACATTTTCTTTATCCAGTCCACTTTTGATGGGCAGCAAGATTGATTCTATGCTTTTGCTACTGTGAATAGTGCCACAATAAACGTGCATGTGCAGGTATCGTTTTGGTGGAGCAATTTATGTTCATCTGGGTATGTTTTCAGAAAAAGGATTGCTGGATCATATGGAAGATCAATTTTTAATTCTCTTAGAAATTGCCACTCTGCTTTCCATAAAGATTGTACTATTAATAGCTTACATTCCCACTGACAGTGTAGAAGCATTCCTTTTTCTCTGCAGCCATGCCAGCATCTGTTGTTTTTTGACTTATTAATGACAGCCTTCATTACCGGATTGTGATGGTATCTCATTGTAGTTTTGATTTGCATTTCTCTGACGATTAATGAGGCTGTGCATTTTTTCATGTGTTTGTTGGTTGCTTGTATGTCCTCTTTTGAGAAGTTTATGTCCTTTGCCTATTTTTTAATGTTTTTTTTTCCTTTCATTTTGTTTGTGTTCCTTATAGATCCTGGTTGTCAGGCCTGTGTCAGAGGCATAATTTGCAAATTTTTCCCCATTTTGTGGGTTGTCTCTTTACTATCTTGATGGTTTCTTTTGCTGTGCAAAAGCTTTTTAGTTTGATCAAATCCCACATGTCTATCTTAGCTTTTGTATCATTTGCTTTTGTGGACTTGATCATGAATTCATTGCCTACTCCAGTGTCCAGAAGGGTGTTTCCTATGGTTTTATTTCTAGGATTCTTATAGTTTGAGGTTTTATGTTTAGATTCTTGATACATTTTGGGTTTATTTTTGTATATGGTGAGAAGTAGGGGTCCAGTTTCATTCATCTACATGTAGTTAGCTAGTTTTCTCAGTACTGTTTGCTAAAATGGTATCCTTTCCCCAATGATTGTTATTGGTGACTTTGTCGAAGATGAGTTGGTTGAGAAACTTTGTTTTAACTTTCAGAATCGCTGTCCTGTTCTGTTAGCTTATGTGCCTATTCCTGTACAAACACCAGGCCTCTCTTGCTTATTGCAGCCTTGTAATAAAGTTTAAGGTCTGGAAGTGTGACATTTCCCACTTTGTTTATTTTGCTTAGGATTGTTTTGGCTATTTGTGCTCTTTTTTTGTTTTCATATGAATTTCTGTATTATCATTTCCAGCTCTGTGAAAAATAACATTGGTAATTTTATGGGTATTGCATTGATTCTGTAGATTGCCTTGGGTAGGGTAGACATCTTGACATAGTTGATACTTCCAATTCATGGGCATTCCATTTGTTTGTGTCATATTTGATTTTTTTGAACAGCATTTTTTAGATCTTGTTATAAAGGTCTTTTACTTCTCTGGTTAGGTGAATGCCAAGGTATTTCATTTTTAGGTATGTGGTTATTTTGATTGAGACTGTGTTTTTTATTTGCTGCTTGTTGCTAATGTATAGAAATGCAACTATCCTTGTACGTTGATTTTTTTTAACTCAGGACTTTACTAAAACCATTTATCAGTGCAAGGAGTCTTTCTTGACATACTCCCTATGGATTTCTAGGTATAGTATCATATGGTCCACAAAGAGGGATAGCTTAACTTCCTCTTTTTGTGTTTGGATACCCTTGATTTCCTTCTTTTGCCTGATTGCTCTGGCTAGGACTTGCAGCACTACGTTGAATAAAAGGGGTGAGAGTGGGCATCCTTGTCTTGTTCCAGTTCTTAGGGGGAATGCTTCCAGCTTCTGCCCATTGAGCAAAGTGTTGACTGCAGGTTTATCATAGATGACTTTTATTGTTTTGAGAAATGTTCCTTCCATGTTGAGGTATTCAAGGGTTTTTATTAAGAGGGGATACTGGATTTTGTCAAATGGTTTTTCTGCATCTAATGAGATAATCATGTGGTTCTTGGTTTTACATTTGTTAATGTGCTAAATTACACTTATGGTCTTGCAAATGTTGAACCAGTCGTGCATCCTGAGAATGAAGCCCACTTGGTCATGGCAGATGATCCTATTTGTATGTATTGTTGTATCCTATTTGCTAGAATCTTTTTGAGAAATTCTGAGTCTATGTTCATCAAGGAGATTGGCCTATAATTCTCTTTCTTTGTTGGAGCTTTGCCAGGTTTTGGTATCAGTATGATGTTAGCTTCATAAAATGAGACAGGGAGAATTCTATCTTTCTTAATTGCCTTGAATACTTTCAGTAAGATTGGTATTAGCTCCTCCTTGCATGACTTGTAGAATTCAGCTGGGAAGCCATCTGGTCCCAGGCTTTTTTGGTGGGAATTTTTATTATGACTGAGTCAATTTCCTGTATTGTTATTAGTCTTTTAAGAATTTCAATTTCTTCTTGTTGCAACCTTGGGAGGTTGTGTGATGCCAGAAAATCTTCCATTTCCTTTAGATTTTCTACTTTATTTGCATAAAAATGTTTATAGTATTCTTTGATAATATTTTGAATTTCTTAAGGTCTGTGGTGACATCAAATTTTTAACATTTCTAATTGTGTCTATTGGGACTTTCGTACTCTTTTTTTAGTCAATTTGGCCAGGGATCAAGTAATCTTGCTTATCATTTGTAGTTCTTGTTATAAAGAAAACTACAGCATTTTTTTCTTGTTATTCCTTCCTATGATATTTTTGTTTTCTATATCTTTTAATTGTGACTTTATCTTAGTGATCTGAATTTTTCTACTGAAATTAGGACTTAGGTGTTCTTGCCTTTCTTGCTCCCTTAGGTGTGGTGTTAGGCTGTTTATTTGTGAGCTTTCTATTTTCTTGATGTACATGTGCAATGTTATAAATTTCCCCCCAACACTGCTTTCATGGCATCTCAGAGATTCTGATAAGATCTTTCTTTGTTTTCATTTGTTTCCAGGAATATTTTTATTTATGTCTTGATTTCTGTGTTGACCCAGGAGTCATTCAGCAGCATGTTGTTTAGTGTCCATGTCTTTGTGTGTTTAGGGGGATATTGTTGGTGGTTATATTTATTTTTATTCCACTGTAATAGGAGACGATGCATGGTATTATTTTGATCTTTTAAAAGTTGTTCACATTTGATTTACATCTGAGAATGTGATTGATCTTAGAATATGTTCCATGTTCTGATGAGTAGACTGTATACTATGTACTTGCTGGGGTGAGTGTTCTGTAGATGTCTATTAAATCCATTTGAGCAAGTGTCGAGTTAAGGTTCTAGATATCCTTGTTGGTTTTTTGCCTTGATGATCTGTCTAGGGCTGTTGGCAGGTCTTGAACTCTCCAGCTATGATTGTGTGAATGTCAATGTTCTCTCCTACTTCACTTAGTCATTGTTTTATAAAACCTGGTGCTCCTGTGTTGGGTGCATATGTGTTTAAGATGGATATTACTTGCTGTTGGATTGAGCCTTTTTATCATTATGTAGTGTCTTTCCATGCCCTTTTAAACTTTTGATTATTGAAATCTGCTTTGTTTGATACCAGAATAACTATTCCTGCTCTTTCTGCTTTCCATTTGCCTGAAAGGTCAATTTCCATTCTTTAGTCTTGAGCCTGTGGGTGTCCTTTGTAGTGATATGAGTTTCCAGGAGGCAGTGGAATTCTGGATTATGCTTCTTTATCCAGTAGGCCACTCTTTGCCTCTTCAGTGGCACTTTCAGTCTATTAGCATTTAAATTATTTATTAAAATATGAGAATTTGTCCCTGTCACAGAGCTCTTAGGGGATTGGTTTGATTTCTTATTGTTTTTGTATTTATATATGGTGTATTTTCATTTTTGTGAGTGATCTGTAGGCTCTGTTGAGTCTGTGCTTGCCTGCATTTTTGTGTCGGGTATGATTGGTCTTTTGTTTCTTTGTTCAACATCTTCTTAGGCACTTTCTGAAGGGCTGGTCTGGAGGTAATATATTCTCTTAGGGATTAGATATCTGGGAAGGATTTTAATTCTCCTTCACTGATGAGGTTTAGCTTGGTGGGGTAGGAAATTCTTGACTGGAATCTCTCATCTTTGAGAACATTAAAAATGGGACTCTAGTTTCTTCTGGCTTGTAGTGTTTCTGCAGGTAAGCGTGGAGCAATTCTGATTGGTCTTCCTAGTGGATGGTCTGACCTTTCTCTCTTGCTGCCTTTATGATTTTTTCTTTCATGCTTACTTTGTGGATGCAGATTGCAATGTGTTTTGGGGATAGTCTTCTCATGTGATACCTTGGAGGAATTCTCTGAATCTCTTGCACTTGAATGGTCACTTCTCCAGTGAGATATGGAAAGTTTTCTTGGATGACTTCATGGAATGAGTGTTCTATTGTATTCTCAATTTACCCTTCTGCCTCAGAGATACTAACCAGACATAGATATGGCTTCTTGACATAGTCTCACACCTCTTGGAGGCTTTGCTCATTCTTTTTGAGCTTTTGTTGTAAGTTTTTGAGACTGGGTTAGTTCCATATTTTGTTCTTTAAGCTCTGAGATTCTTTTCTCTGCCTGATTGATTCTGCATCCTATGCTTATTGTTGTGTTTTTAATCTTCTCGATGAATTTCTTCATTTCCAATATTTCAGGATGGGCCTTTTTGAAATTGACCAGCTCCACTTTTACTACCTGTATGACTTTAGTGATTTTTGCTTCCAGTTTCTCATAGTTCTCTTTATTAATTTTAGCCACCCTATCTCTGAGTTCTGTGACTGTCATTTGGGACAGGTTATTCTGGGGGCTTCCATTGTTTTTGTACCAATATCTGCTTTTTTAGGCATTGTCTCTTTAAGACTCTTAGAATACCCTGTGTTCCTTTGTTGATTCTTCCTCATTTGTGTAAAGCAACTCTTCCCTCTTTATTTTTCTTCATTGGTTTTGTTCTTTTGAAGCTAGTTAATGTCTTTCTGTTCTAGGGCTTTTTCTGTCATTCAATATAGATCACTCAGTGAGACAGGGAGACGTATTCACTTCTGCTCCATGTTCCACACTTAAAAAGGCATTCCTGCTTAGAGATTTTACCATGGTTATCTGGTTGGGCTGGTTTTCACACCCAGTTGCAAGTACTCTGTGGGGAATGGGTATGGAGATGGGACCCCTATCCATTGCTTGTAGTTTGCAGTCCAGAAACCTTCGTGCTGGGAAAACTTGGGCATCCTTAATGTTGTTCCCTTTCCATTCAAATTTGTACTCAGCACTTGAAAGAGAGTGAGCTCCCTGTCACAGGGGGATCTGCCCTGTGAGTGTGTGGGACTGGCTGGAGATCCTTCTTAATCTGGGGTGGGGTGTTGGTTACTAGATATTGGCTGCAGGTGCCAGCCCAGTGTCATTTGTAGCAAGCTTTCCTGGCCTTGGATCTGGCTGCTGGGCTCTGTTGGCAGAAGGCATGAGTTTGGGAGTTATCCAAGCACAGATTTGTTCCATGTTCCACTTGGACTCCAGTCACCCACCACTGTGTCCTGACCAGGACTCCTCTCATGTGGGACCAATGACGCATGTGAGGCTGGGAGGGGGGAACCAATCTAGAATGTGTCAGAATTATTCACCCCTTGTCGTACACAGGCCAGAGCTTCAGTTCCTATGTGAGCCTGGTGCACAGTAAGGGAGGGAGCACCCAGATTCCAGAGTCTGCCATTGCGGCATTCTGCCTTTTGGTCTCTATGTGTTCAAAGAGACCACTAATTGGTATAGGGTGCTTCACCCAACAAAAACTGTTCAGAGTGCTTGCATTTGTTGGTGGCTAGGTTCTTATTCTCTGCCTCACTCAACAAATGAGGTGCTGATCTGCTGTTCCATGGTGGCCATCTTGGATCTAACCCTGGGATTGCTTTTTAAATTTTCCTACTTTGCTTTTGGAAATTAAGAAAGTCTATATTGTGATGCTAGAAGACCGATTGAATCACCACTGGCATCATCTTATTTAGGTTCTATAATAATCCAAATGTAGCCCAAAGCAAATAATCTATTTATATTTGTAGTTAAAGATTTCTATTTCTAGGATAAAATATGACAATAAATATAATCTCTTTCTTCATGTTCTTTCCTTCTATTTACCAATCAATTTATCTCCCTGTATATCTTCTTTAGAGAAATGTTTAGTCAGATCTTTTGTTCATTAAAAAGAATCCATTTTTTGTTTGTTTGTTTTTTGTTTTTGCTATTAAATTGTTTGAGCTCCTTATATATTCTGGGTTTGTTTGTTTTTAAATCAAGACCTCACTCTGTCACTCAGGGTAGAGTCCAGTGGCATGATCATGAATCACTGCAATCTTGACTTCCAGGACTCAGGTGGTCCTTCCACCTCAGCCTCCAGTGTAGCTGGGACTACAGGCGTACACCACCATGACTGGCTAACTTTTTGATTTTTGTTGTTGTTTTATAGAGACGAGGTCTTACTGTGTTGCCTTTGCTGGTCTTGAGTTCCTGGGCTCAATCATTCCTCCAACCTAAGCCTCCCAAAGTGCTTCCAAAGTAGCCTGTGTCCAGCCTACTGGTTATTAAATTTTTGTCAGAAAAACAGTCTTCAAATACTTTGTTTCATTTTGTGGGTTGTCTCTTCACCCTACTGATTGTTTCCTTTGCTGTGCAGAAACTTTTAAGCCTGATGTAATCATATTTGTCTATTTTTGCTTTGGTTGCCTGTGCTTTTGAGCTTGCACACACACAAAAAAGCTTTTCTCAGACAAAATCTTGAAATCTTTCCATAATGTTTTCTATTTATTTCACAGTTTCAAGTTTTAGATTTGTCTTTAATCAACTTTGAGTTGATTTTTTAATGTCGTGAGAGATAGGGATCTAGTTTCATTATTCTGCCTATGGTTTTCCAGTTTTCTCAGCACTATTTATTGAAGGGACTGTCCTTTCTCTGGTATATGATTTTGGCACCTTTAATGAAAATTAGTTGTCTGTAATTGTGTGGAATTATTTCTGGGATATCTAGTCTGTTTCTTTGGTCTATGTTTCTAATTTTATGCCAATGCCATGCTGATTTGGTTACAATGCTTTGTACTCTATTTTGAAGTCAGGTAGTAATATCTCCAGTTCTGTTCTTTTTCATCAAGATTGCTTTGGGTGTTTGGGGTTTTATATACATTTTAGGATTTGTTTTTCTATCTGTGAAGAATGTTATTGGCATTTTGATAGGGATTGCATTGAATTTGTAACTTGATTTGGGTACAGTTGTCATTTTAACAATGTTAACTCTTCTAATACATGAGCATGGAATAGCTTTTCATTTTTTGTGTGTCATTTTACATTTCCTTCATCAATGTTTTGTAGTTTTCCTTTTATAGATCCTTTATTTCTTTGATTAAGTGGAAATACAGGTATTTAATATTCTTTACAACAGCTACTGTAAATGGATTTGTTCTTGTTTTCTTTTCTAGATTGCTATTGATATATATTGCTATTGATGCTACTGATTTTTGTATTTTGTATTTTGCAACTTTAATAGATTTATCAAATTTAGCAGTTTTTGGTGAAGTCTTTAGGTTTTTTAAAAACTATTAGATCATGTTGTCTGTGAACAACCCTAATTTGACTTCTACTTTTCCAATTCAGATGCTCTTTATTTCTTTTTCTTGCCTAATTGCTCTGGCCAGGAAATCCTATATTATGTTGATTAAAAGTTGTGAATGTGAACATCCTTGTCTTGTTCCAGATCTTAGATAAAAATCTTTTAATTTTCCCCCACTTCAGTATGATGTTAGCTGTGAGTTTGTCATATATGACCTTTATTATTTTGAGGTATATTTTTTCCACACCCAGTTTCTTGAGGATTTTTTTCATAAATTGATGTTGAATTTTATCAAATGCATTTTTGTCATCTATTGAAACAAGCATATGGTTTTTGTCTTTGTTTTGTTAATGTTATGTGTAACATTTATTGATTTGCATATGTTAAACCATTCTTGCATTTCTGGAATGAGTCCCACTTCATCATGAGTGATCTTTTCAATGTGTTGTTGAATTTGTTTTGCTAGTATTTCATTAGTTTTGTGTCTATGTCCAACAGTGATATTGGCCTATAGTTGTCTTTTTATTTTTATGTCCTTGTCTGGTTTTGCTATCAGGATAACGCTGGCCTCATAGAGTAAATGTATATGTATTATATCCTCTTTGTTTCTTTCTTTTCTTTTCTTTTCTTTTTTTTTAAGAGTTTGGGTAGGATTAATATTAGTTCTTTAAATGTTTGGTAGAATTCGGCAGTATAGCTATCAGGTCCTGGGCATTTTTTGGATAGGATACTGCTTATTATAGTTTCTACTCTATTACTCATTATTGGTTTGTTGAGGTTTCCTATTCCTTCATGATTCAATCTTTTAGGTTGTATGTGTCTACCAATCTATTCATTTCTTCTAAGTTTTCAAATTTGTGGGTATATAGTCATTCATAATAATATCTAATGACTCTATTTCTGTCATCTCAATTGTCCTCATTTCATTTCTCATTTTATTTATTTGGATCTTCTCTCTTTTTTTTCTTAGTATAGCTAAAGGTTTATCAATTTTGTTCATATTTTCAAAAACTATCTTTTTAATTTTCTGTATTTTTTAAGTCTCAATTTCATTTACATCTACTCTGATCTTTATTATTTCTTTCATTCTACCAATTTTTTGTTTTGCTTGCTCTTGCTTTTCTTATTTTATTTATTAATTTTTTATTTTTATTTTTTCGAGTTGGAGTCTCACTCTGCCACCCAGACTGGAGTGCAGTGGTCACTCCCAGCCACCACAGCCTCGACCTGCTGGACTCTGGCGATCCTTCTGCCTCAGCCTTCCAAGTAGCTGGAACTACAGGCACGCGCTACCACGCTCGGCTAATATTTTTTGATTTATTGTATAGATGAGGTCTCACCAAGTTGCCCAGGCAGGTCTCGAATCCACGGGCTCAGGCAATCCACTTGCCTTGACTCCCAAAGCACGGGATTACAGGCTGAGTCACCGAGCTTGGCCTGCTTTTCGTATTTCTTGAGAGTCATCATTAGGTGGGCAATTTGAAGTATTTCCACCTTTTTGATAAAGGCTTTTTTTTCCCTATAAACTCTCCTGTTTGTACTGCTTTTGCTGTATCTCATAGATCTTTTGTATGTTGTATTTCCATTTTCATTCGTTTCAAGAAATTTTAAATTTATTTTTAATGTCTTCATTGATTCATTGGTCATTTAGGAGCATGTTGTTTAATTTCCTTGTTTTTGTGTATTTTTCCAAGTATCTCAATATTTTTCATTTTATTCTATTTTGGTCCTAAAGGATACTTAATATGATTTCTACTTTTTTTAATTTAATGAGACTTATTTTGTGGACTATGATATGATCTCTTTTGATGAATGTTCTATGTGCTAATGAAAAGAATGTATATTTTGCAACAGTTGGGCAAAATGTTCTGTAAATGTCAGTTAGACCTATTAGGTCTAGTGTGTAGTTTAACTTCAATGTTTCTTTGTTGATTTTCTGTCTGTATGATCTGCCCATTACTGAAAGTATGGTGTTAAAGTCCTTTACCATTATTGTATTGCAGCCTATTTCTCTCTCTAGATTTTATTATTATTATTTTTTTATTTTAAAGATGTAGAGTACAATTCAGGATTAGGTACATAAGTGGTCATCAAACAGGTAAAGTTTGAGCCTCCTATTGAGCCTCACTTTGCCTGGTTTGGGATCAGGTACCCTTATTGATGTTATGTGTCTGCCTCCCTACCCTGGCAGTGTTACACTATTGCCAATCCCTTTCTTGTAGTATTATGATAAATGTTCAGGATTTAATTATGAGTGAGAATATGTGGTACCCAGTTATTTGTTTCTGTCATAGATCACTGAGTATGATAGCCTCTAAATCCATCCAAATTGCTTCAAAGTCCATAATTTTGTCCTTTTTTATGACTGTGTAATATTCCATTGTATATATGCATCACATTTTTTTATACAGTCCACTTTTGATGGGCAGCAGGGTTCCATGTTTTTACTATTGTGTATAGTGCAGCCATAAACATGCATGCACAGGTATATTTTTTTGTAGAATAATTTGAGTTCCTCCAGCTATATTCCCAGAAGGGGGATTGCTGGCTCATGTGGAAGGCTGGTTTTAGATCTATTAATGTTTGCTATCTGTACATGGAAAAATTGGTGTTGGATGAATAGATATTTATAATTGATATATTCTCTTGGTGAATTCACCACTTTATCATTATATTATGACCTTCTTTGACTCCTTTTATAGTCTTTGATTTGTAGTCTATTTAATCTAATATAAGTAGATACTCTTGGTCCTTTGTGGTTTCTAATTGCATGGAATATCATTTTACATTTCTTTACTTTCAGTCTATGTGTATCTTTATAGGTGAAGTGGGATTCTGGGATGTAGCATATAGTTGAGTCTTTTTTCTTTATTCATTCAGCCATTCTATGCCTTTTAATTGGAGAATTGAGTCTATTTATATTCAGTGTTATTACTGGTAAGGACTTAATACTGTCATTTTGTTGCTTTTTTTGTTTTATAACTCTTTTCTTTTTTTCTTACTGTCTTCCTTTGTGATTAAGTGACTTTCTCTGGAAGTATGTTTAATTTAGTCACTTTTTATTTTTAGTGAATCTAGTATAGGTTTTTGCATTGTGATTACTATAAGGCTTATAAAAAAACACCTTATCGATATAACAAGTTGTTTCAAAGAGATGATAACTTATCTTAGATTGCAAAGAAAGGAATAGAAACAAAGAAAAATTAGAAGTAAAACTACATTACAAATCAATCTTTCCACATTTTGACATTGTTGTCTCAATTTACATATTTTTATATTGCCTATCTCTTAGCCATTTGCTTTACATATTATTGTTTTTGATAGACATGCTTTTGGGCTTCATACTAGAGTTATGAAGGATTGCACACGATAATGACAATATTAGAATATTCTGTGTTTTTGTATGTATACTCTCAGATGTTCTATTTTTATATGTTAGTTAAACTTTTTGCTTTTGTTTTTTTGCAGATTGAAGCACCCCCTTTTGTATTTCTTCCATGACAGGTCTGGTGGTGGTGAATTCTGTCAGCTTTTGTTTGTCTGGGAAAGCCGTTACCTCTCCTGTATATTTCAATTACAACTTTGCTGGATACAGTATCTTAGGTGGCAGTTTTTTAATCAGCTCTTTGAAAATATCATTTAACTTCCTTCTGGGCTTGTATGGTTTGTATTAAGATATGTGTTGCTAGACAAATTGAAACTTTTTAATATGTTATATGCTTCATTTCCTTTGATTCTTTAGGATCCTCTTTCTGTCCTTGACTTTTGAGAGTTTGATATTATACGCCTTGGGGTAGTCTTATTTGGGTTGACTCTCTTTAGTATTCTGTGACTTTCCTGTTATCTGGAAATTTATCTCTTCCTCAGGTTTTAGAAAGTTTTTTGTTATTCTTTCTTTCTTTCTTTCTTTTTTATTTATTTATTTATTTATTTATTTATTTATTTATTTATTTTAGAGACAGGGTTTCATTCTGTCACCCAGGCTGGAGCACAGTGGTATGATCATAGTTCATTGCAGCTTCAAATTCTTGGGCTCTAACCATCCTCCTGCCATAGCCTCTCATATGGGTAGGACTACAGGTGTATGCCACCATGTCTGGCTAATTTTGTGTGTGTGTTTGTGAAAACTGGGTCTTACTATGTTGCCCAGACTGGTCTTGGACTCTTCACCTCAAGCAATCCTCCCACCTCAGCCTCCCAAAGTGTTGGAATTAAAGATGTGAACCATTGTGCCTGGCCATGTTCTTCTTTCTTTAAATAAATGTTCTACCCCTTGTTCTTGCTAAATTTTTCTTTTTGAATGCCAATAATTCTTAGATTTGGTTGTATGAGATTTTTTTTATCTTGTAGGTGATCTTTGTTCCTTTATTTTTATAGTTATTATAATTATTATTACTTTGACTGCATTTTCAAATAGCCTGTCTTCAAGTTCACTAATTATTTTCTCTGCTGAATCCATTCTGCTATTGAGAGCCTCTATTGAATTTTTCAGTTCACCAAATATATTTCTCAGTTCGAAGATTCCTACTTGTTTTTGTTTAATTATTTAAATCGCTTTGTTAAATTTCTCTGAAAATTATCTGAATTGCTTTTCTATGTTATTCTGGAAATCTCTGAGTTTTCTTAAAACTGTTATTTTAAATTTTTGGTCAGGGAGTTCACATATCACCATTCTATTAGGGTGAATCACTGGTTTCTTACTTTGTCCACTTGAAGAGGTGATGGTTCCCTGTTTGCTGCTTTATTTTGTGTGTGTGGATGTATGTTTATGCTTTTGCACTGAAGGATTAATTATTTATTCTACTCTTCTTTGTCTGCCTTTCTCTGGTTTCTATTAAGTGTGTTTGCTTAGAGATTCTTTGTGATTTACCTGTTGATTTTTTTCCATTTTCTTTTTTTTCTAGTGCCCTGCTTTCATTTTTGACAGTAGATGGCACCATAAGCCCAAGTTTCCCTTGGTTGTAGTAATAAGCAAAGTGCTGCCTTTCTTAAATGGGGGAGGTTGCAAGGGGTTATTCCAGCAGTGTGTGGGAAGGTTGGCTAAGGGTTTATGCTTAGGAGAACTGTGAAACAAACCTTCTACGGTGTGGCACTGCTGAGCAGCCACTTTGATTTCCCATCTCCTATGATCAAGTTACAAAGCAACATTTCCAGGGCTAATGATGGTAATTCCACCTTTCCACTTTATTTCTGGTTGTCCTCAGTGACATTTCTCCCTTCAGGCACTCCCGGTGCTTTTTGTGGATTGAGACAAGGACAGGCATCCTTCCACGGAAACTAAGATGGTGCGGAAGCTGGTTTTCCACCTTAAACTCACATTTCTTAGTGTAGAAACCATGAGTTGGTGTGAAATACTTCGCATGCTTGGTGCAGGGAAGATTAGGGAGAATGGCATTATGGATATGGGAGTCTAATTTTCTTGTCACCTGGTCTGAAGCCCTAGGAACTGTCTCATACTCACATTTGAGTTCTGGGATATTGATAATCTCTATGTTCTATCTTTGTTTTTGGTTTACTGTGGGTGGTGGGGAATGAAACCAACTTACTTCGGTGCCACCATTTTGGAAATGGAAGTCCTCCTTCAATTGTATTCAACAATGTGTTGTAGTTTTTAGTGTACAGGTCTTGCATTTCTTTGGTTTCATGTATTTCTGACTATTTTTGGATGGAATTGTTATAAATGGAATCATTTTCTTAACTTTATTGTCAAGTGTATAGAAATTCAGTTGATATTTATATATTGATCTGTATCTTGTAAAATTTCTAAATTCCCTTGTTAGCACTAATAATTATTTGGTGAATTCTTTATGGCTTTTTTAAAAAATATAAAATCATGTAAACTTTTCATAGAAACAGTTAAACTCTTCCTTTCCAATCTGAATGCCTTTTGTGTCCATTCCTTGCCTAATTTCCCTGACTAGAATTCCAGTACAATGCTGAATAGAAGTGGTGAGAGAAGACCACCTTGTTGTGTATTTGATCATAGGGGGAAAACATTCAGTATTTCACCATTAAGTATGATGTTAGCTGTGTTATAAAGATGTGGGGTACAATTCACGGTTAGGTATACAAACATTGATTATGCAGGTACCCTTGTTGATGAGGTGTGCCCCTACCTCCCCTAGCAGTTTCCCTCAACTGCCAATCCCATCCCCTGCCCTGGTAGTTTCCCACTACTGCCAATCCCTGTCTTATGGTATTATGATAATTGTTCAATGTCCACTTCTGAGTGAGAACATATGATACTCTGTTCTTTGTTTCTGTGATAGATCACTGAGTATGATCGACTCTAAATCCATCCAAGTTGCCACTAAGTCCATATGTTTGTCCTTCTTTATGGCTGCATAATATTCCATTGTGTAAATGTACCACACTATTTTTATCCAGTTCAGCTTCGATGGGCAGCATGGTAGGTTTCATATTTTTGCTATTGTGAATAAAGCTACAACAAACATGCATGTGAAGGTATCTTTATGATAGAATGACTTGAGTTCCTCTGGGTATATTCCCAATAGGGGAATTGCTGGGTCATATAGAAGGTCAATTTCTAGTTCTTTCAGAAATCACCACACTGTCTTCCAAAGAGGTTGCACCAGTTTACATTCCCACCAGCAGTGTAGAAGTGTTCCTTTTTCTCTGCATCTGTTGTTGTTTGTTTTTATTAATGATGACAGTCATGATAACATTTCAAGCAGTGGAGTAAAGGAGAAAATGAAAAGATTCTGGAGATGTTAAATATCCCTGTGATGATTTTCCTCCTATCTTACTTACCTGTGTAGTAAATGGTACCATAAGCAAAGTTTTCTGAGCGTTCACTCTCTAATGCCATTAAAGTGTCATTCTTTTCTCTAACCTGAGCAATAGAGGGTCCCTCAATTTCTATGGCCAACACTCTGAGGAGCAAATTTCCAAATTGGAGAAATAGAAGAAAATATGCCCCCTCATTTTTTTATTTTTATTTTTATTTTTATTTTTTTGTTTTGAGTTGGAGTCTCACTCTGTCGCCCAGACTGGAGTGCAGTGGCCGCTCCCGGCCACCGCAGCCTCGACCTGCTGGGCTCCAGTGATCCTTCCGCCTCAGCCCTCCAAGTAGCTGGAACTACAGGCGCACGCTACCACACCCGGCTAATTTTTTGATTTTTTGTAGAGATGAGGTCTAGCTGCCCAGGCGGGTCTCGAACCCGCGGGCTCAGGCAATCCACTCACCTCAGCCTCCCAAAGGCGCGGGATTACAGGCTGAGTCACCGAGCCCGGCTGCCCCCTCCTTTTTTTAAAACTCTGTAAAGTTTTTCAATATGGCTTTTTAAAAATGACCTACCCTCTCTGAAAGTGCTAACACGCACTTTTACAAAACAATAAACTTTATCCAGTAAAGGTATACCATTTATCCTAATTTACGAGTCATTTGTTAAAAGGAAAACAAGAACAAAAACAAACCTTAAAGTTGTATCTCTTGCAAACTCCAATGAATTATACTAATCATTCAGTGCAGGCAAACAACTCGAGAAAATAGCAAGAAACTTCTATTTTCTCTGAAGGGATTGTGCCACTGGAAACCACGTTGGTTCTTAAGTGAAGTTTCCCTGCATATTAGCCATGAACTTGCAAGTGGAGTGGTTTCTGGTGCTTCCTTCTGGTCTCTCTTTTCTTGAACATCTAAAGCCTGTCTTCCTTGATCTGATTTTCTCTTTAACTATAAAATTGTCATTCTTTTCATCCAAGAAGGGACATACCAGTCTCATTTTTCCGCATTTCCCCACTGTATTAAAAAAATAATAAATAAAAGATCAAAGTCGGGCATGTGGCTCATGCCTGTAATTCCAGTACTTTGAGAGGCTGAGACAAGAGGATTACTTGAGCCCAGGAATTTGAGACCAGCCTAGGCAACATAATGAGAACTTGTCTCTTAAATAAATAAATAAATAAATAAATAAAATAAAAGAAGATCAAGGCCAGCCATTATTCAACACAAGACAATTTTGGTCATGTGAAAATGTGAGAGTCAGAGACAATAAAGTTTTCAAATTTCCAAAAGAAGTGGAAATCTATATTTTTTATTGGTAATTGTTCACTTATAATTGTAGGCAAATTTAATTTTTCTATCTTCTAAAGGCTATGTTTAATCTCTCGTCCAGGTCCAAGTGATAAAGACTCAATTATTTTTAAAGTAATTTTAAAAATAAATGTAAAAGTCTATATTTGCTCATATAGTACCCATTTCACGTGTTCATCATTCTTTTGTGTGTATTTAGATTTCCATCTGGTAATATTTTCTTTTTCCCTGAAAGATTTCTTTAACATTTCCTGTATTGTAGTTCATTTGGTAGTGAATACCTTCAGCTTTTGTATGTCTGAAAGAGTATTTTTTATTTTGAAAAGTTTCAAACAGAGAAGTAAAGTAAATATCACCATCTAGGTTTAACAGCTATAATAGTTTGATATATTTGCTTCATCTATTTTTAAATAGGTTAAAATACATTGCAGAAATACATTCATATTTTGCTCCTACATAATTTCTATGTGCATCACTAACAAAAAGGACATTTTTCTACATAATCACAATACCATTATCATGTCTAACAAAATTAATAATATTTTAAAATATTTTTTAATATCCTGTCTGCCTTTAAATTTTCCTAGTTGTATTAAAAGTGTCTTTTATGGCTGACATATTCAAACCACATTTTAATTAAAGATTATTTAAGGGTTATAACTCTGAAGTTTCTTCTAATCTAGAACATTTCCTCCAACTTTTTCCCCCCATGACATTTATTGGTTTCAGATACCAGGTCAGCTGTTTTGTGGAATGTCCATTCTCTGGGGTTTTCTCGTGGTTTCCTCATGATGTTGTTTAATTTTTTTCCTTTATTCCCTATAATTAATAAAAAATTGGATATTAGATCTAAAAGCTAGATCTGGTTCTGGGCAAATATTTTTGCAAGAATAATTCAGAGGGAGCAGAGAGGTAGGATTTGAACTTATCTCTGTGTAAGCCAAAGGAGCTGGGCTCGGTGGCTCAGCTTGTAATCCCGCGCCTTTGGGAGGCTGAGGTGAGTGGATTGCCTGAGTCAGCGAGTTCGAGACCCGCCTGGGCAGCAAGACCTCATCTCTACAATAAATCAAAAAATCAGCCGGGTGTGGTAGCGCGTGCTCGTGATCCCGGCTACTTGGAAGGCTGAGGCGGAAGGATCGCTGGAGCCCAGCAGGTCGAGGCTGCAGTGGCCGGGAGCGGCCATTACACTCCAGTCTGGGTGACCAAGTGAGACTCCAACTCAAAAAAAAAAAAATTATATCCTTGTTGTATTACATGAATAAATCAGTGAGTTTTTGGGACTGAGGTTATTTACCTCTGCCCTAAATTAGACTTTACTTACTATTTGTATGTTTGTATTTTATTTTTTTATTTTAAATATGTGGGATACAATTCGGGTTTAGATATACAAATGTTCATTATGCAGGTATCCTTGTTGACATATGCTTTTATTTTTTAGAGACAAAGTCTTGCTATGTCACACAGGCTGGAGTGCAGTGGCACAATCATAGTTCACTGTAGCCTCGAACTCCAGGACTCAAGTGATCCTCCTCCCTTAGCCTTCTGAGTAGCTGGGACTATAGGTGTGCCCACCACTCTCAGTTTTGTTTTTTGTTTTTTGCTTTTTTGAGACAAGGTCTTGCTATGTTGCCCAAGCTGGTCTTAATCTCCTGGTCTCAAGTGATTCCTCCTGCCTCGGCCTCCCAAAGTACTAGGATCACAGTGATGAGCCACCATGCCAGTCTATTTGTGTGCTTTTAGTAAAGTATATGAAATTTGAGATGTAAACCTTTTATATTCTTGTAATAGTACTGTGATGGCTATGAAAGTCACCTGTCACATCTTTGACTCCAGGGAGCCTGATTGAATAATGACCTCAGTTGTTGAGCCCTGAAATCCTCCACTTTATTTGCATGAGGTCATGTTTTCCATGGGCTGCTCCCCAGTCAGTGACTGAGCACATAAAGGATACTAAAAATTTGTTTCCATGAAGAATAAAAGCTTTCCTAAAAGGTGACTTTGGCTCAAGGCAGGGGTTCCCAAACCCCTGGGTGCCTGTCCGGTACCAGTCGGCAGCCTGTTAGGAACTGACCATATAGCAGGAGGTGAGTTGTAGGCAAGCGAGCTCCACTTTCTGTCAGATCAGCAGCGGCATTAGATTCTCATAGGAGCCCAAATCCTATTGTGAACTGGGCATGCGAGGTATCTAGGATGATGCACACACCTTATGAGAATCTAATGCCTGATGATTCCCCTCCTCCCCTGTTTGTGAAAAAATTGTCTTCTATGCAACTGGTCCCTGATGCCAAAAAGACTAGAGACTGCTGGCTCAAGGGCGCTCTGTTGGCCATGCTGAAATCTAGTCAGAACTGCACTGCAGTCTAAGACTTCTTACCCAAGCTTCTTTTCTTCCTTCTCTCCTCCATGGTAGTCAGACCTGTATTACTAGCTTCCTTGGGCTCTCTTTGCCTTCATTTTCTCTCACAGGTATTTTCTCTAGTAAATCCTTTTTTGGTATCCTCTCCTTCTTGGAGAACCCAGTCTAATAAGTAAAAATTTCCTAATGAATTGACATCAGTCCAAATAAATAATTTGTTGGAAATAAGGTGAAAAAGCCAACCAAATACATAGATAATACAAGGAGAAAGATAGATGGCCAGAATGAAACTGAGACAGATGGTAAGTTTAGCATATGCTTCAAATAGCAATTTTTCAGGGGATGGTGTGGTAATAATCTGGTTACAGATCTTAAGTTAATATGCATATTAGCAAATACCAACAAGTAGTTTCATTAAAGTACTTAATTGAAAATTGGAAGAAATACAGTGCTTCTTGGGGGCACAAATAAGAAGTGATATAAATGCCTCTTGATTGGCACAAATTATAGAAGTATTAAAATGAATGAAGGTCATAATTTCCTAATAAACATATGGGGAATACTTTTTTATGACTGAAAGAATTTCACAATGAGAGACAATTTTCTTTATTCTGGGCTAGAGAAAGTACATATGTTTTGAAGTTTAAGGCTGGATTCTATACATTATTGTAACTTTTAGGCAAACATAAGGTGGTGGTTTGAAAGGAAGAAGAGGGAAGAAGAAAGAAGATATAATATAAATATCTGCTATGACACTTGGACTGGAGCAAAACACCAAATACTGTTCCTAGGTGAAATGGCAACATTTAGATTTTCAAAGTGTATATTAATATTAGTTCAAACTTCTCAGTAGTCACACATAACAAAGACACAGTTGTTCTTGTATATTTAAATTTTAAAAAATTTCATAGAAAAATAAAATATTCACTGAATGTTATACTGTGTGCATAGCAGTTTGCAAGGAAGCAGGGATGTTGTAGAAAGAAAGACAGGCACAGAAAGATGTTTGTGTGATAGACTTTACTTGTCCATGGCCCTGCTGTGCTATTTCTGTACTTAAGAAAAATGGAAGTTCATAGTAGAAATGTTCAATTAACTGTTAAACACCCTCGTCAATTAAGAGATCATTTCCAAATCTGATGGATGAGTTCAAAATATCCAATTCATTCTAATCATCAGGCGGAAGAACAGTCCAACTCCCAAGGAGGAAAGAGCAGATAAACATGTAAATGAACTCACAAATCTTTTAGAAGTACTCTGTGTGGAATGGCTGAATATTAATGTACAAAGTTTTCCAAGTGTTAAATGAGGAACTGAATTACAGTGAGCAATGTGACATTTGATGACAATCTAATTATATTTTTGTGTAACATTTTTCAATAAGTACTAGATTATAAAAAGAAAACACTGGAGACACAGCTAAGACAAGAAAAATTCTGTTGAAAGCTCCAAAGGCTAAGTCCCATTGTTTGTATAAGGCTTGGAAAGTACCACAATTGCTCTTCCATCCACCTTTTCTACATGGTGCTCGATTTTCTTCCTTATACTGTCTTTATATACTAGGTCTTTATAATTTTAGATCCCAGGTCAAAAATCACCGATGCTAGAAATCATTTCCTGACAATCGTTGTGGTGACTATGAGGATTGCACCTTACAGACTTCATTTGGGTGTGTAATTGACTAAGGATCCCAGCTGCTGTGTCAGAAATTCATCCTCACGTTTACTGCAAGGCCATGTATCTCACAGGGTGCTCCCAATAAGTTATTGAAGACAGCAGAGTTGCTAAGTCACTCAGTCCTGGGAGACATGGCTCATCTTTGTTGGTGGCTTTGACATGAGGAGTCCCCGATAATGACTTTGTCAAATCTCTTTAGACTGCACGGCAATCTAGGGTGTTATCCTCCAACTATTTTTTCCTCTCTCCTTCATTCATATTGGACTTGAATCATGGTCTAATGACTCTTCCAGTCTTTTTCTGACTTCCTTCCTATTTTCTCTCGTATAGGAATTTCCTCTAATAAAATCCACGATCCTTTAATTCTGTCTTGTCATTGTCTTTCCAGATAACATGAATTAAGACAACCCTTCTCTGAAGTACCTCTATAGTTGCCTTCTATAATTGCCTTTATTTCACAGTCTTTTTTGTTTTTACGTATGTCTGCCATGCTACATTGTGAGATCTTGCAATGCAGAATTCATTTTATCTTATTCATGATTCTATCCCTGGTGCTTAGCATAATCAATTTTTGAGGAGTGATGAATGTATGAAAACAGTGTTGTTAGGAGCCACTGAATCAGAAAAATATGATTTCAAATCCCAACTCAGATACATTAGTAGCCCTGTGATATTGGACAAGTTATTTTACTTCTCTTCTCTGTTCCTCTATTTGTGAAATGGGGGTGATGATAATATTTGGTTCAACTATATGAAATGGACTGTATTCAATAGTTTTTGAGCTACAAAATTAGAAATTTCATATGATTCAACCTAACACTTATCATGTAGTTTGTTTAAGGATGAAAATGATATGTAAATTGAAAACTCTACAAACTGACCCAACTGTAAGATCTTATCGAAGGTAAGATCTTATTGAACAACCAATTGTTGTTGTTGAAGTTGCCATTGTCATTATTAGCTCTCAGGCAGTGTTGTAAATGTATTACTTCAATGAAATACCATCCAGTTCCACTGAATGAAATGTGGGTGTGAACTTCTCACACTCTATTATTAGACAAAGAGCAATACAAGGCTCATCATTAACTAGTATGCACTTTTTAAAAAATTTTATTTTAAAGGTGTGGGGTACAATTCAGGATTGGATATACAGGTGATCATTGTACAGGTAGTTTGGGCGTCCCTCTGGTCCCCACTTCACCTGGTTTGAGATCAGGTACTCTTACTGATGCTGTCTCCCTTTCCCTCCCTTGGCAGTTTCCCACTTCTGTTAATCCCTTTCTTATAGTATTATGATAAATGTTCAGGGTCTGCTTGTGAGTGGGAACATGTGGTACTAAGTTCTTTGTTTCTGTGATAGATCACTGAGTATTATAGACTCTAAATCCATCCAAGTTGCTGCAAAGTCCATAATTTTGTCCGATATGGCTGCATAATATTCCATCATGTATATGTACCACTTTTTAAAAACCCAACCCCTTTCAGTGGGCAGCACAGTTGGGTCCATGTTTTTACTATAGTGAATGACGTTGCAATAAACATGTGTGTGCAGGTATCTTTTTAATGGAACTAGTATGCATTCTTTTTTTTTTTTTTGAGTTGGAGTCTCACTCTGTCGCCCAGACTGGAGTGCAGTGGCTGCTCCCGGCCACCGCAGCCTCGACCTGCTGGACTCCGGCGATCCTTCTGCCTCAGACTTCCGAGTAGCTGGAACTACAGGCGCGCACTACCACGCCTGGCTGATTTTTTGATTTATTGTAGAGATGAGGTCTTGTCAAGTTGCCCAGGCGGGTCTCGAACCCGCGGGTTCAGGCAATCCACTCACCTCGGCCTCCCAAAGTGCTGGGATCACAGGCTGAGCCACTGAGCCCGGCCCTAGTATGCATTCTTAAAAGAGAATATTAAAGGAACAATATTGGTCCCAACGAGGTGAATATTGTATTTTGTTTATTGTTTTGAGATAAAATTCACAAACCTAAATTTCACCATCAAATCATTTAAAAGTGTATAATTCAGTGGTTTCTAGCATATTCACAGTGTTGTACAACTATCACCATTATCTAATTTTAGAACATTTTCATCATCCCCAAAATAAACTCCATACCCACTGGTATATGCTCCCCATTTTTCCCTTGTCCCAGCCCTTGGCAATGACTAGTCTACCTTCTGTCCCTATTAATGTGCTATTCTGGGCATTTCATATAAGTGGAATCATATAATATATGGCCTTATGTATTTGGCTTCTTTCACTTAGCATACTATTTTCAAGGTTTATACGTCTTGTAATATATATGAGTACTCAATTTTTTTATGGCTGAATAGATTCTATTTTATAGATAAACCACATTTCGTCTATACAGCCATCAGTTGATGGATATTTGGATTGCTTCCATTTTGACCTACTATTAATAACGCTGCTATGATCATTTGCATACAAGTTTTTCTTCAAACACTTGTTTTCAGTTCTCCTGTGTATGTACCTTAGAATGAAATTACTAGGTCAGATGGTAACTATGCTTAACTTTGAGGATTGTCAAGTTGTCTTCCAAAGCAGGCATACCATATTATGTTCTACTAGCAATGTACAAGTGTTCCTATTTCTCCACATCTTCACCAACACATGTTATTCTCTGCTGTCATTTTCCTTTTTAAAATTATTGCCATTCTAGTGGGCATACAGAAGTATTTCTTTTTTAATTTTTTTTTATTTTAAAGATGTGGAGTACAATTCAGGTTTAGGTATACAAACGTTGATTATGCAGGTACCCTTATTGATGAGGTGTGTCCCTCCTTCCCTTAGCAGTTTCCCTCAACTGCCAATCCCACCCCCATCCCCTGGTAGTTTCCCACTACTGCCAGCACCTTTCTTATAGTATTATGATAACTGTTCAAGGTCTGCTTATGAGTGAGAACATATGGTACTCTGTTCTTTGTTTTTGTGATGGATCCCTGAATATGATCGACTCTAAATCCATACAAGTTGCTGCAAAGTCCATATGTTTGTCTTTCTTTATGGCTGCATAGTATTCCATTGTGTATATGTACCACATTTCTTTAACCCAGTCCATCTTTTATGGGCAGCACGGTTGGTTCCATGTTTTTGCTATTGTGAATAGAGCTGCCACAAACATATGTATGCAGGTATCCTTTTCGTAGAATGATTTGAATTCCTCTGGGTATATTCCCAACAGGGGAATTGCTGAGTCATATGGAAGGTCAATTTCTGTTCTTTCAGAAATCACCGCACTCTCTTCCAAAGAGGTTGCATTAGTTTGCATTCCCACCAGCAGTGTAGAAGCGTTCCTTTTCTCTGCATCCTCGCCAGCATCTGTTGTTGTTTGTTTTATTAATGATGGTCATTCTTACTGGGGTTAGGTGGTATCTTAATGTGGTTTTGATTTGCATTTCTCTGATGATGAGTGAGGTTGAGCATTTTTTCATGTGTCTGTTGGCTGCCTGTATATCTTCTTTTGAGAAGTGTCTATTCATGTCTTTTGCCCACTTTTGAATGGGGCTATTTTTTTTTTCCTTTCAGCACTTTTGAGTTCCTTGTAGATCCTGGATGTTAGGCCTTTGTCAGACATGCAGTTGGAAAATGTTTTTTCCCATTCTGTGCGCTGTCTCCTTGCTCTCTTGATGGTTTCTCTTGCTTTCCAGAAGCTTGTCAGTTTGATGAGGTCCCACTTGTCTATCTTATCTATTATGGCATGGGCACTTGGGGTATTGATCAGGAATTGGTTGCCATTTCCAATTTTCATAAGGGTGTCTCCTGTGTTTTCTAAGGTTCTTTTTTTAGTTGGAATCTCATTCTGTTGCCCAGACTGGAGTGCAGTGGCATGCTTCTGGCCACTGCAGTCTCGACCTGCTGGGCTCCAATGATCCTTCTGCTTCAACCTTCCAAGTAGCTGGAACTACAGGCACACACTACCATGCCCGACTAATTTTTGATTTATTATAGAGACAAGGTCTTGCCAAGTTGCCCTGGTGGGTCTCGAACCCGCAGGCTCAGGCAATCCACTCACCTCAGCCTCCCAAATTGCTGGGATTACAGGTTGAACCACCGAGTCCAGCCTCTAAGGTTCTTATAGTTTGAGGTTTTATGTTTAGGTCTTTGATCCATTTAGAGTTGATTTTTGTGTATGGTCATAGGTAGGAGTCTTGTTTTAATCTTCTGCATGTGGGCAGCCAGTTTTCCTAGCACCATTGACTCAATATGTTCTTCTCTCCCCAGTGGTTGGTGGTGGAGGCTTTGTCAAAGATGAGTTGGTTGAGAAATTGAGGTTTTTCTTCTGGAATCTCTATCCTGTTCCATTGGTTCATATGCCTGTTCTTGTACCAATACCAGACTGTTTTGATTATGTAGCTTTATAATAAAGTTTAAAGTCTGGGAGAGATACTGGTTAATTTATAAAGAAAAATGTATTTCTCACATTTCCAGAGACAGGGAAATCTAAAATCAAGTGGCCAGCACCTGGCAGGGGTATTCCTGCTGTGTCATTTTATGTAGGAAGGTGAGAGGGTGAGAGAGAGAGAGAGAAAGAAAGGGAGCCAAACGTATTCTTTTATAAGGAACCCACTCAATGATAAGGATATCAAGCCATTCATAAGGCCAGAACCACTTAATACTATCACATTGGCGATCAGGTTTTCAACAAATGAACTTTAGGAAGCACTTTCAAACCATAGCACTCACGTAAGTGGAATCACACAATACTTGTCCTTTTGTGAATGGCTTATTTAATTTCACATAATGTCCTCAAGATTCATACATATTGTAGCATGTGATAGGATTTCCTTCCTTTAGGGCTGCATAGTATTCTGTTGTATGCATATACCACATTTGTTTATCCAATCAACCATCAATGGACATTTGGGTTGCTTCTGCCTCTTGGCTAATGTGAATAACACTGCTATGAACATAATTGTTATGGCTTGGATGTTTGTCCCCTGTAAAACCCATGTTGAAATTTAATCGCAAGAGTTGCAGGATCAAGAGGCTGGGCTTTAAAGAAATGATTGGGTCATGAGGGCAGAGCCCTTGTTCATGGCTTAATGAATTAATGGGTTACCATGGTAGTGGGAATGGTGGCTTTGTAAGAAAAGGAAGACAGACCTAATTTAGCACACTCAGCCCTCTCACTGTATGATGCCCTCTGCCACCTCAAAACTCTGCAGAGTCACCACCAAGAAAGCCATCATCAGATGCAGTCTGTCAGCCTTGAACCTTTCATCCTCCATAACTGCAAGAAATATATTTATTTTCTTTATAAATTACTCTGTTTCAGGTATTCTGTTATAGCAACAGAATATAGACTAAGACAAGGGGTATACAAATATCTCTTAAAGACTCAGCTTTTAATTATTTTGGATATATGCCCAGAAATGGAAATGCTGGACCATATGGTAGTTCTATTTTTAATTTTTTGAGGATCAGATTATATTTTGATATGTAATTCACATACCACAAAATTTACCATTTTATAGTGCACAACTCAGTGTTTCTTTTGGTATGTTTACAATGATGTGCCACCATTACCACTATTCAATTTCAGAAGAGTTCATTACCTTAAAACGAAATCCGAACCTGTCAGCAGTCACACCCTGAAGCAACTACTACTCTGCTTTCTGATTTGTGGATTTTTAAAATTCTGGTTATTTTATATAAATGGAATGATATATGTTTCCAAAGTTCATACATATTGTAGAATGTTAGTACTTCATTCTTTTTATTGTCAAATAATATTCCATTGTATGGATAGACCACATTTTATCTTTTTATTCATCAGTTGATGGACATTTGAATTGTTTCCATCTTTTGATCATTATGAATTATGCTGCTATTAACATTTTTGTACAATATTGTTTGTGAACATATGTTTTCATTTATCATGGGTTATATACTTAAAAGTGGAATTGCTGAGTTTTATGGTACCTCTGTGTTTAACTTTTCACGGAACTGCCAAATTGTTACCCCAAAAGGAAGCACCATTTGACAGTTTCACCAGCAATGCTTTAGAGTTTCACATTTCTACTCTTTTTTTTTTTTTTTTTTGAGTTGGAGTCTCACTCTGTCGCTGAGACTGGTGTACAGTGGCCGCTCCCGGCCACCGCAGCCTCGACCTGCTGAGCTCTGGCGATCCTTCCGCCTCAGTCTTTCAAGTAGGCGGAACTACAGGCATGCGCTACCACGCCCGGCTTATTTTTTTTATTTATTGTAGAGATGAGGTCTCACTGCCCAGGCTGGTCTCAAACCCGCGGGCTCAGGCAATCCACTCACCTCAGCCTCCCAAAGGCGCGGGATTACAGGCTGAGCCACCGAGCCCAGCTTTTGCTCTTTTTAAACTATGACTTGTGTTGCCCATTTTTTTGTTAAAGCCATTCTAGTGCATGTGTGAGGTAGCATCTCATTCTGATTTTGATTTTCATTTCTATGATGATTAGTGATATTGAACATCTTTTTCATTTTTATATCTTCATTGAAGACAAGTCTATTCACATCCTGTGATTAAAATACAAAAGCTTATAAAACAACTTTTAAAAAAGCCAGGGAGGAGAGAAAGCCCAATGCATATTTGGGGGAAGTTGATGAATCTAGGTTCATTAAAGCATAAGTCTTGAGTATAGAATTTGGAGAAAAGTCTAGAAATGCTGATTGGTACCAATAATGATTTCTGTGTTGATTTGTTTAATACTCATTTCTCCCAGACAGAATGCTGATGCTACAACATCAGGGTCTGTGTCTGTCTTTTTATATGTTTTTTCGCCAGTGCCTAGCACAATACTTAGCAAAGAGTAGGGTTTCAGTGGGATATGTTGAATAAATGAATAAAACAGATAGGTTTTAAGAAAAGATCTCAGAAGAAGATTTGGAATCACTGCATCATTTTAGAAAAACATTTGAAGGAGACAAGGATGTAAGATTAAATGTCATAATCAATGCGCATGCATCAAAGAACACAGGAATGTGAAGATCCATTGCCCACGAGCCTGAGTCCAAACTGAGCTCGTTAAACAAAATCTAAAAGTCAGAAGTAAGAAAGTTAGAGGAGAGAAATATAGACATGCAGTTATCTCTATGATCAGTTAAGTGGGCAAGGGCCTCTTTTTACAACACATGGTAGGGGGCTGATAAGGGGGCAGTGTAGGCCTTAGAGCCACTGGTCGGTATGTGGCTTCTCTCTTTGTGTGGAAGTAACAGGAAAGTAGAACCCAGGAATCTGGAAAACCTCAATAAAGCTTATGGCTAAGCCAAAGGGATTTCTTAGAAAGTGATGTACATGGGCCTAGCAGTGACCCCAGGAAACTCCACCACCATCAAGTCACTAGATGTGTGCAGGTCTGAGGGCATGGGGCCACATACTGGGTATTCAGTGATGTTTGGATTATGAGGATAAAGGATTGGGCAGAGAGCACAGCAAAGCTTGGGGGAACTGAGAGTGTGTTTGCCTTTGAGTCATTTGTTGTCCCTATTGTCTTTGACATGGTAACAAGAAAATTCCTAATGTATGAGCATATTTGAAGTTGGACTTATAAGCACACTGTACACCAGAATTTGAAATTCATGGGGCCTGCTGAGAGCTTGATATGACCACAAAGACAGGTGCTTTGGAGACAGAAGAAGACTAGATCTGTTTCTTAGCTCTTCTGCTTCCTAGTTCCTAGCTTTGGGACCTTGGACTTTTTTGCTTCAGTCTCTTTATATATGAAGTGCATATAATAATGGCATCTATCTCACAGAGTTCTTGGGAGGATTAAATGAAACAATGTTTAGAGAGTGCTTGGCAGGTAATGGGCTGTACTACCATTATATGGAAACTGTGATATGGTTATTAGGTACTGACCCCAACCCATAAAACCTCTAAGGAAGCTGACCTCCATGACAAGGGAGACAGGTCCACTGTGTTTTATGTAGAACTCTGGGTGCAAAAGCACCACCCATAATAAAAAGACTTGATAAATTTACTTCATTACAATTTAAACTTTGCAAAAGCCCACGCAAAGAGGATGAAAAGACAATTCACAGATTGGGAGGAAATGTTTGCACAATGTATATCTGACAAAAGACTAGGATCTAGAATGTATAAAGGAGTCCCAAGACCCATCAGTACAAACAAATAATCCAATTAGCAAAATTGAAAAAAGACATGAATAGTTATCTCACCAAAGATACACAGGTGACAAATAAACATGTGCAAAGATGTTCAGCATAATTAGCCATTAAAATAAATGCAAATTAAAACCACAAGACATATAACTACAAACCTATCAGAATGACAAAATAACACTAAAATTTGGCAAGAATGTGAGAAACTAGATCACTCATACATTGCTGTTCGGAGTGTAAAATAGTACTGACATTTTGGAAAATAAGCTTTTTTTTTTTTTTTTAACAAACTCAAAATATAACTACCATACGACCTAAAAATTGCACTTTTGGGCACTTGTCCCAGAAAATGACTATGTTCAAAAAAGAATCTTGTACATGAATGTTTATAGCAGCTTTATTCATAAGGACTTAAAAATGGAAACAGTCAAGATGTCCTTTAGTGGGTAAAATGTTAAACAAATTGTGGTACATCTCTACATTGTAATATTACTCAGCAACAAAAAGGAATTAACTATTGACACTTGCAACAACTTGGATGAAATTTCCAGGGAATTATGCTGAGTAAAAAAGTCAATCCCAAAAGTTAAATACAGTATGATTCCATTTATATCATATTCTTATAATGACAAAATTATAAAAATGGCAAACAGATTAGTGATTTCCAAGGATAAGGAGTGGGCATTGGGGTCTGGGTGGGAGATTATATGTGACTATATAAAGGTAAAGGGAAGGTTCTTGTGATGATGAGACTGCTTAATATATAGACTGTAATGATAGGTACATAAACCTATACACCTGGTAAATTTACATAGAATTAAATATGCAAATGCTAATTAGTACAGGCAAAACTGGGGAGATGTGAAAAAGATTGGTGAATTTTACTAATGTCAGTATCTTGGTTGTGATCTTGTAGTATCGATTTCCAAGAAGTTACCCTTTGGGGAGACTGGGTATATGGGATCTCTGTGTATTATCAATTACATTTGCATGTGAATCTACAATTATCTCAATACAGATTCAATAAAAAGACTATATTCTTACCACTGAGTTTAAGAAAAACATGTATATTATAAACAGTGATAGATAAGCTGTCAATAATCTTAAAACTAAATCTGAAACAAAATAAAGAAATGAGAGAGAACTTATCTCTCTGAAGCAAGAGATACAACTCCCAGGCTACCTCGTGTCCGTCAGTAATTTCTATCAAGAAAACTGTGTAACAAAGCCTGATCTCAGGTCCTGTCTAGACTCAGTGGGACAGAGTCTCATCAGTGATATCTACGCTCAGGCAGGAGGAAGGTTCCTCAGAACTAAGTGCTGTGTATTTGCTATCCATTATATGTGAAGTGTTTTTTCTCACAATGACAGCATGTCATTGTGACATCTGGAGTGGGAGAGATTTTTTTTTTTAGGCAGCAGAGCCTGTTTAGTGCTCCCCAAATCCCATCATTGTTGGCTACTTGCTACAAGTCTAGTTTGGGTTTCATTAGTGAGCTGGTTTCTCCACTAGCTGACTCCTTAAGGGTCTGGGATCATGGCTAATATAATAGTAGCTGACATTCAATGAATGCATGCTACATTTGCTAAATGCTTTACATCAATCAGTTTACTTAACTTTTGCTGCAATCTCATTGCTTACTTTTGAAAACTAGGCATTCTGGTTCCCAGATGCCCAATCCTGCCATGATATGTGTTCAGTCTGCCCACTCGATCCTTGATTGATACCAACTTCTTTCCTAGAGCAGCTGAGAGGTCTTTGAGAGTGGGCTCTCATCAGTCCCTGCCTTCAACTTCTTGTCTTTTGTATCCCAGGATTGCCAGCTAGTTAGGAAGTGGCCAAGAATGGCCATGCAGGGATCCTGGGCACCCCCACCCACCACATCCTGTGGTCAAACAGCAGGATTCTGGGCCAAGTATCTGGGTAACAATGGCTGACCTCTATGGAATATTTACTAGGTGCCAGACATTGTATTCACAGTGTCACCTTCATCTTTTCATTTCATCCTCACCAACATCCAATGAAGTTGGTAGGATTTCTATCTTCTTTTCCTGATAAAGAGATCAAGGGTTACAGAAGGTAAAGTTTTCTTAAGTGCACAGAGCTGGTTAGCAGAGAGCAGTGTTTTGCATGAAGATATGGCTGACCGCAGAGCCCATGGTCGAGTTCAGGGGCCTTTTCAGGGCCTAGAAAGATGCTCAATAAGTGTGATGGATGAATGAAAGACTCCCAGTAGAGCCCACCTGGGGCAATGCTAGTAGGTCTTAGGGTATGTGTCCTGAAATGAGCTAGCAAACTTGTCACCCGTGGTAATGGCTAGAATTCCAATATGTGCTAAAGACCCATCTCCGTATAGAGGCATCAAAGAAAGAATTGCTCATGTTTGTTGAGCTCCTGCTATTCGCCCAGCACTGAGCTACACATTGCTATGAAGACCAATGTCAGTTGTGAATGTCATGGCCTTTGCCTGTTGTTTCCATCTGTGAGTCGCCCTTCTCCTTGCATCCTGGCTTCTGGTCACCACTTTGGCTATGCCTGGTATGTGTTTTCATGACGGGATTTGTTTTTGGGTTTTAGACTGTTTTGTAATTGAGGTTGGCCCACCTTTCTGATAGGTGGCTTAACTCTCATTCCAGCATGAGTATGTGTCTGGGGTTGTAGGAGGGTACATTATGTCCAGAAAACAAACCTCCGTTGGTTTTTTAAGTACCTTTCCCATATATTCTCCTAGTTAGTAGTTTATCTTGGTTAAGATAATTCTCTTAAATTGCATTTTTCAAGTAGCATCTCTGAACTTGAGCTTCCTCATTGATATTTTGCTGGGTCCTGGGGATCCATTCCACAGATCTGTGATGTGAACGACTTACCTCTTTGGGATTCAGTGACTTGCCAATGACCCATACTAGACTAGGGACATAGATCAACTTTTCCTCCTCCATGGAACTTTCTTCTATCTTTTGCTTCAGAAAACTCCTTAAAGCAGCTCACTGTGGTAGCGTACAGAAATCAGAAGCAGAAGACAAAGGCAGTCCTGGGTTAAATCTAAGCTTCTTCATTTCCAAGCTTTGTAACTTTGGACAATAGAATTAAGGTAGCTAAGCTTTGGTTTCCTCCCCTGGGAAAAAACGGGGGGCTGACTTGCAGAGTTGACTTCAGAATTAAATAGTGTAATGTATATAAGGTGCTTTGGTCTTTTTTTTTTGCATATGACATAAATATCTATGAAAAATATTCCAAAGGACTAACAAAAATCCTCCTGGAACTAATAAATGGCTAGTCACAGGGTGCAAGATTAATATCCAGAAGTTAATTATTTTGCTGTATGTCAGCAATGAATAATTGGAATTAAAAATTAAAAAATAAATACCATTTACTATAGCACCAACATGTAAATACTTAGGTCAAATGTAACAAAATACATGAAGGATCTATATGTGGAAAACTACAACTTTCTGATGAAATAAAAAAAATAAATGGAGGGATATCCCACATTCATGAACTGAAAGACCCAATGTTAAGATGCCAGTTCTTCTCAACTTCAATGCAATTCCAATCAATATCTCATAAAATCACTTGTAGACATCCATAAATGGATTCTAGAATTTATATGAAAAGATTAAAGGCCTAAAATAGCCACCAAAATACTGAAGAAGAATAAAGTTGGAGGACTCAGACTACTACTATGATTTCAAGATTTACTATAAAGCAACAGAAATAAAGATTCTGTGGTATGGATGAAGGAATAGAAAAATAACTCTATAGGACAGAATGGAGAGCTCGGAAAATAGACCCACACAAATACAGTCAACTATTCTTTGACAAAGGATCAAAGGAAATTCAATGGCGAAAGGATAGTCTTTTCAACAGATGGTGCTGAAAAATTGAACATCCATATAAAAAGAAAACCTAGACACAGAACTTATATCTTTCACAAAAATGAACTCAAAATAGATTATAATAGATTATGGACCTTAATTTAAAGTTCCCAGCAAGTGGCAGGTGCTACATCAATGGTCACCATGGGTATTTGGAACTGTTCTGAGACTTTTTTAGCTGGCTGGCCAAGAACTTGTAGTGCTTGAGGGAAGCTGAGTGGGCCTTGTAAGAGGTGCCGGTTGTTCCTCCAGTGTGGCCAGGGGACCACCTGCATTAGAGTCACATGGGGCCTTTATTACAAAGGCAAGTTCCTGCGCTTACTGCAGACTGAGTCTCTCTGTGACTTTTGTTTTTTTTGTTTGTTTCTGTTTTGATTTTTCTTAAACAAAACCCTTAGGTGATTCTGATGCATATTCAGGTTTGAAAATTTTTAGTGTAAGAGTTAGTCAAGATAAGGAGTCAGTCATAGCCTGGGTTCCAATTACAACCCCATCATTTTTTCATGGTGCACTGGAAGGGAGAGTTGGCTATAGATTCAGAGTAATCCAGATTTTATTTCTGACTCTGCTATTTATTGACTGTGTGATCTTAGGTAATATACCCTCCTCTCTGAGCCTTGATTCTTCTTTTGCTAAATGAGGGGGATAAAATAGTGGTTCTTGTCTCCTAGGCTTGTAAGAGATTTAAAAGTGACAAAGACTGGCCTCATAGGTATATTGTCAGTGTCAATTGAATTGCATCTGAACAGCCACCCAAAGAAAGGCAGCAAAGTGGGGTACTTGGTTGGTTGTGGAGTCACTGCAGTGGGGGATTTTGGATAGCCAGAGAGCAGTGAGTGAGCCATGTGTAGTGCCGCAGAATAGATGGAATTGATGCTGGACATCTTAGTGGTTTAACATTTTTGGGAGCTGGGTGCCTGCTCTCAGTCAGAAATGGCCTTGATTCAAAGTCTGAGTGCTCTCTGCTTTCTATGTGCAGAGTATGAAAAACCATAGCCATTCCCTCCAAGAGGTAGCATTTTTCAAAGGAAAGTCTGTTTTTAAATGCTATGTACTCTTGGCTTCTTCAACATGAGAAAAAAATTCCTGAGCCCCCTCTGCTGGCTGTATTGGAGAAAAACAGGGGAGAAAATTACCAGAATGATCTCTAAAAACGTACACATGCGCACAGGAGCATACAAACACCTATAGTTACAGGAACAGAGAGCCACATACACTCACATGGCCTTGCACACAATGCACATACAAAGACATGCACAATTATATAGTGACATAACATGCACTTTGTTAGTGCAAAGTAGTTAAGGATACCAACTCTGGTCTTACACAGGCCAGCTGTGTATCTCCCATTTAGAACTCTACAATCCTGGACAGGTTTCTTGACCTTTTAATTTATTTTAAAATGTATGTACATTCACACATATGCATAATGTGTGTATATATTTTTATATGTATATGCATATCTATATTATAATGTATGAAAAGGGCCTATTTAGTATATAGTAAATACTTGGTAAATGGAAGCTATTATCCTTCTATTATTATTGTTTTTAATTCAAATTCAATCTTTCAGAGTTTCAGTTTACCTAACTGTAAATTAGGAGCATTAAATATTTCTATGGTGCTTACTAGGTGCCTAGCACGGTTGTAAAGTCTTCCTATATATTTTCTCATTTAATCTTCACATAATCCTGTAAAGTAGGTACTATTGTAATTCTCATTTTATAGATTCAACAAAATGAGTCTCTGGAGGAGTATGTGACTTGTCTGTGCTCACACATCCAGGACGTGTAAGAGCTGGGATTCAAACACAGGCTGCCTGGTTTCAGAGATTCTTCTTAAACAGGACAATATACTTGCCTCATGGATAGGGCCAAATGAGATGCTGCCTGTAAAGTGCTTAGTACAGTGCTAGGCAGACCCTACACACTCAGTAAATACCAACTGTTATTATTCAGATTTCATTTTTGCCACCACTGAGTGGGTCTACACAGATATATACACATCTTCAGGTACATATACAGGATAGAGAGATTAACACACAGATGTGTACACACATACACGGATGCAGGCATAGATACACAGATATATTAATTCATTGAGTGAATTTAATGACATTTATTTATCTCACATTACATTATGTGACTGGATCTTGTCTAGGCACAGGGGATGCAACATTGAACAAAACAGACAAAAATGCCTGTCCTTGTGGAGGAGTACGGCCCTCCCTCCCACCACTCTGGGTACCTCACAGAAGGGCTGGTGAATGGGGCTGTGGGGTCAGCGGTGGGAGTTGGGATTCTCAGCTCTACCCCTTGCTGTTCACCTCAGGAGAAAATACAAACAGAGATGAGAGATATGAAGTGCTTTGTAAGGGGTTGACATTTTAGGTAAAGGGGGGCCGGGGAAGGTTCAATTAAGAAAATATCTTTTTGAGTAAAGATCTAAAGGAAGGGAGAGAGTGAGCCACACAGCTGCCTGGAACAAGAGATTTCCAGGCCAGGGAAATAGCAAGGTCAAGTGCCTTGCAGGGGGAGAGTGCCTGCCATGTTCAAGCGATAGTGAGGAGGTCAGCGTGTCTGAAGTGGGCTGAATGAAAGGGAGAGTAGTAGATGAGTGGTGATGGGCCAGATCACTTAGATCTTTGTAGTCAGTGTAAGGATTTTGGCTTTTACTCCACAGTAGAGAACTATGGTAGGACTTTGAGCAGAGAAATGGCATTATCTGTTTTATTTCTTAAAATGACACATAATTGTACATATAATTTATGTTTTAACCTGATCAATCTAGATTCTCTTTGAAAATAGGCTCAAGTCAATTAAGGGTAAAATATCAAAGACTAGCTAGGAGGTTATTGCAGGGGTCTAAACAAGACATAATGGTGGTTTGGGTCAAAATGATAGGAAGGGAGATGGTGATAGATGGTAGGATTGTGGGTATATTCTGTGACTAGAGCTAACAGAATTTTCTGGTGGATTGGATCAGGGTTGTGAGAGAAAAAGGGGAGTCAAAGTGACTCTAAGACATTTAGTCGGAGCAACAAAAAGTATGACGTTGCCATTAACAGATGGCCAATACCATTTAAAGAGTGATTTCCGTGGGAAAATTGAGGTTTGGGTTTTGAATTAAGTTTGAGATGCCAGTTAGATATCCAAATGGAGATACAAATATGTAGTTGAATGTGCAAATCTGGAGTTCAGGAAAGAGATCTAACCTGAGAACAAAAATGTGCAAATTGTTGGAGAATAGATGACATTTAACTATTTAAAAGCACAAAACTGAGTAAGAATATCAAGAAAATAAGTGTAAGTAAAACAAAAAAATGAGCTTTCAAAACTGAACCCTGGGGCACTATGAATAAGTCAGAAGTTAAGAAGGCACCAGCAAAATAGATGAGAAAGAATGGTCAGCAAACTAGGAAAACAAAGATGGTGAAGTGTGATGTCCTGGAAGCCAAGTGAAGAATGATTTTCCAGGATGATCAGCTGTTCATGATCACCATCAATTGTCAAATGTTGTTGATGAGTCAAATAACATGAGGTGTGAGAAGTGACCATTGTATTTGTAAAACATAGAGGTAACTGGTGACCTTGTGAATGCAGTTAGAGCAAGTTAGAATGCAGCGGTGGAAGAGAAAGCTTGATTGGAATGGGTTCAAGAAGAAATGGGAGGAAAGGAATTGAAAACAGCGAATATAGGTAACTATTAAGTTTTACAATAAGGGATAGTAAAGAAATGGAGTAATAGCTGGAAAGGAAGTGTGGTCAAGATAATTTTTTAAATTGAGTCAATTCCTGGTGTGCGCACATGATGATTGGAATGACCCATAATTTCTGGAAGAGAGACTTACTTCCACAGAATTACTATAGATAGAGGAAGAGTGATGGTGCAGAAGACAGAAGAAATAATTGCTAGAGGATATCCTTGAACATGTAGAAGGAATGAGACCTCATGCATGGGTGGAGAGGTTGATCTTAAGAGCCTTGAATTTTCATCCCCAGTAAAAGGAGAGAAAGTGGCACATATAGGCAAAGATGCTGAAATATTTTTGGGGAAACAGGAAGCAAAGTCATCAACTGGGCATGGGGGTAGCTGTTGGAGGTTTGAGTAGAGAGAGGAAAACATGACATGTCTTCCAAGGAATGTCAGAATAAATGAACTAGGAGACTATATTCTGATTCTAGGGTAAGTGTAACCCACTTATACTAAGTCGGAGTTGGTAGTTATGAATTTAAAGTGAAACCTATTGGGATCATTGTGTGTTTTCCCCACAAGTTTTATTCAGGTACACAGGTGTGGGCACAGAGGAGGTAAAGAGTTGGATTTAACCAGGAGTGTTGCTTAGATAAGGGCTGTAAGAGATTCTGATGGCTGACAAAAATAATTTAAGATGGTTAAGGAAAAAAGAAAGGACACCGGGAAGGCAGATACTGAAAAGGTGGTAGGATCAATGAAATGGAGGTCTCAGCAGTGTTGAAGAACTACTAGATTTGCAACATAAGGAGTGTGCTGAAAAGATAGGAAGTGATGGCTAGAGAGGGTAATTATGATACTGAAATCATGGAAGATGTGTTGTTATTGGTCATGATCTAAGTCTAGTGACTAGAAATGATTTCAAGTTCTTTGCAGTGCCTTCCATCCTAAGTGGTCTGTTTTCCTGCCTCTTGAAGTTGGGATGGCCCTGTGATTTGCTTTGACCAAGGGGAGAAAGTGGAGGAGGTGATGTATGACTTCTGAGTCTCAGCCTCAAGAGGCCTGGAAGCTTCTGCTTTGCTTTCTTGGTAGGCTGCCACCACCACGTTAAAAACAAAATAAACAAACAGAATACCTCTTTGAGGAGGAAAGAACATGTGGAAAGGGAAGCCCAGCTGAGTATAGCTCCCAGCCAACCCACCACCAGGGGCATAAATAAACCCAGTGAGACCAGCAAAAGAACTGCCTAACCAATCCACAGATTCATGAGAAATAATAAACATTTGTTTGTTTTTTGAAGCCACTGAGTTTTGGGATGGTTTTTGTGCAGCAAGAGCTAACACATTAAAATGTGACTGTGGGAATGAGAACCTGAGGTGGGGTCAAGGATGCAATTATTGGAGTTCAAGGAACTGCAAAGCCAGGATGTTGGGAAGATCATCTGAATGTATATTGAAATTGCTGAGGATTGAGGCAAGTGCTGTGTTGGAGGGAGTAATGGAGTGCTGGTAATGAACATTCTCAATAAATAAGTGAGTGTGATTTGGGGCGGTATGATCTGATGAAATGAGATTCGAAGCTGGAGATTTTTATGTAGCTGGGTGTTTTTATATGTACATACCAACATATATAAAACTTCATGTGGATTTTTTACACACAAACATAGAGATATGTGCATAGATACATGCATAGACATACAACAGATCCATACAGATACACCAAGCAAGCAAAGATTCATATAAGCATACACAAACACAATTGTACACCTAAATCCACATGCATGCACAGGTATATACAGGTACCCCTGAACTCAAGTTACAAACACAAAGACATGCACTCACACATGTATACCTAGAAATACACAAACAGATGCATGTAAGCATTTATGCAAATGTACACACAACCACATAGACACACAGTCACACACACACAGATAGCCTCACACAGAGAGACACTTAGTAGTATACTAACACCCACCCATGTGTGCTCATTCAGTTGTGCACACGAGCACATATATATCAATGCACATCCACATAGCTTCACATATGTACAAACATAGAATGTTCACATATGTATACATAGACACATATCACAGTTTTATTCACACACTAGCACAGAAATGTACATGCACACATAGATATAGGCATCAACACATTTGTGGCCAATTATACACACATTTCACCACACATATACACGCACATGTGCTCATTTTACTACAGCCAAGAGCACACACATTCATGTACTAACAGGTGCACAGAGGCCCTGATTGCACAAAAGCACTTGAGAGTGCTTTTATTATATTTTGGTTGTATTTTAGATTGAGATTTGTGTTCTGTGTTTACCAGGCTGATGGCATGGGGGCTTTTGCAGTGTGTAGCAGCCAGTGGGCTCCTGCTTCAATGGGTCTGGGGGCAACTGAGGTTGCAATGAGAGCAGACCACAGGGCCTGTAAAAATCCAGGGGGAAAATGGGGAGGGAGAAGTAGTTTGAGCTCAGAAACTGGGCCTTTGTTGCTTGTAGCAACATAGCTTCATGACTATGAGTGCAAACTTAGGAGTCCAATGGAACCTAGTTCAAATTCCAGTTCTCCCACTTACTACTGTATTACCTTGGGCAAATCATTTCATCTCTTTGAGTCTCAGTTTTCTCATTTAGAAAATGATGATAATAATAACTGCCTGAGAGTTACTGTGGTTATTGAGTGAATACTCTTAAAATGCTCAGAAAAATGTGTGACATGCTCAGAACAATGTGTGACATGTTGTCAGCTCTTAGTGTTAGCTATTGTTGTGGGTGGTGTTTGAATTAAAACCTTCCTTATCAGCTGGGTGAGGTGGCTCACGTCTGTAATTCCAACACTTTGGGAGGCTGAGGTGAGAGGACTTCTTAAGTCCAGGGGTTCGAGACCAGCCTGGGTAACCTGGTGAGACGTTGTCTCTACAATAAATCAAAAAATTTGCTGGGCGTGGTGGCTCACACCTGTAGTTCCAGCTACTTGGAAGGCTCACCTGAGCCCAGTGGGCCAAGGCTGCGGTGGTTATGAGCATGCCCCTGGGTGACAGAGTGAGACTCCTACTCAAAAATCAAAACAAAACAAAACAAAACTCCCTAATCAGTCATCCAGGGGTTTTGAATTCCCACCATTAGTTCCTCCCATTACTTATGGCCTTGTCTTCAGAGATTCCTGGGAGTGGAAAGCAGAGGCTTGAGGGAATGTGCCAGAGGCTTGAATGGAGCAGATACACTTTAGGCTTAGGGGGATGGGAGAAAGGATGAAGACAGGGCTCAGAAAACTTGGAATGATGGGGACTTTCTGGGAGAGGCAGGTCTATGTGAACTGCTTCAGCTAGAGGTCTTAGGTTACAGGGAGCCTAAGACAGAGCTGAGGTTCCCCAAAACCCTCTTCCAAAGGCCAGCCTGTAGGCTCCAGTGGATTCTGTTCCCAGGACTGCTGTTGGAAATAGACACTGAAGGAGACAGCTGTCACTCTCTTACTCATGGTCCCAGTGCTGCAGAGGACTGGAACATAGGCCCCTTTAAGGCCTTATACCTATTAACAAAACAAAAGAAGACAAAAAAAAAGGAAGAAAATGATACATTGTAAGGATACAGTTCAAAGCATTTTCACAAACTGATGTATCTAGGTAACTAGCATTCAGATCAAAATTCTAAAATAACCTGCACCCCAGAAATCCCCATCTGCTCCCTTCTGGTGACTATACACCAAAGTTAATCACCAGCCTGGTTTCCAATAGCATAGATTTTGTTTGCCTGTGTTTACAAATGAACTCATACAGCTTGCCCTTTTTTGCATCTGGCTTCTTTTACTTAAAGGAATGTCTATGAGGTTCACCCTTGTTGTTGTATATATCAGTAGTTTTTACTATATTGTTTTCATTAAAATTTTTTATTTTAAAGACGTGCAGCACAATTCAGGGTTAGGTATAAAAATGTTCATTATACAGGTACCCTTGTTGATGAGGTGTGCCCCTCCTCCCCTGGCAGCTTCCCACTACTGTCAATCCCACCTCCCCCTCCTATATTGTTGATGTTTGGTATTCCGATATGTGAATATACTATACTTTATCCATTTGAGTAGATGCCAGTTTAGGGACATCAGGAATATATACTATGTACAATCTAGTACATTGCTATGGTCTGCAGTTTGTATCCCCTCAAAAGTCATATGTTGAGGGTTTATTAGAGATCAGAAAGAGTAAGGGAAGGAAGGATAGGAAAAGATTTGTTAAAGGGCACAGACTTATAGCCATATAGAGGAAAAAGTTCTAGTATTTTATAGTACTGTGGGATAACTATAGTAAACAATAATATATACATATATATATTTTTTCAAATAGCTAGAATAGAGGATGTTAAATGTTTCCAACACAAAAAATGATAAATGTTTGAGATCATGGATATGCTAATTACCCTGATCTTATTACTACACATTTCAGTATTGAAGCATTATTTTGTATCTCATAAATATGTACAATTATTGTCTCAATTAAAAATACAAATAAGAAAATTTATATTACCTAAAAAAAAAGTCATGTGCAAAAACCTAATTCCCAATATGATCACATTAGGAAGTGGGGCCATTGGGAGGTCATTAGGGTGGGACCCTCAGGAATGGGATTAGTGCCCTTATAAAAGAGGCCCCACGGCTCTCTTGCTTCTTCCACTGTGTAAGGACACAGCTAGAAGGTGTGTTCTATGGACCAGAAAGTGGGATCTCACCAGACACTAAGTCCACTGGGTCATGATCTTAGAACTTTCTAGCCTGCAGAATTGTGAAGAATAAATTTCTGTTTCTTATCAACTTCACAGCTTATAATATTTTGCTATAACAGCCCCAATGGTTTAAGACATGCATCTTTTGGTCAACATATGCCTGTACCTTAGTTTTTATTCATACATTTTTCTTTCTTACAAGTGGGCCACTCTCAGTTGGATAAAATCTAGGCTCCACAAAACCTGGATTCACCTTTGCCCAGAAGCCAGACTTTTTGAAGCTTATAACAGGTTGCTGTGTGGCACAACTCCATGGACACTATTTCCATGTGTTGTACATGGTTGCTACCCCTGGGGCGCAGTGCAGAATCTGGTGCCTCCTGAGGTTGTGCAGTGGGCGGCTCTCTGCCATTCTATTTCTCAACCACTTTCAGGGACTGGCAGATGGTTAATTCACTGAATTCCAAAAGACCTTTTCTTAAATTCTCTTTTCCTTTATGTCCCTTTTGGACTTTGAGGCATAGGCACTGAATCACAAGAGCCATTAGTTTAGTCTAAACAATGCTAACAACCTGTTGGCTAATTCTATGGGAATAGAAAAAAAAAGAACCCAAACAGTTTCACCAGGTATTTGATCTTATAGATACTAAATTACCCAAATCACACATCTTTTTTTTTTTAAACATAACAAAACAAAACACTTTAAGGGATTGTTTGGACAGCAGGTGGACACTGCAAAAGTCTCTCCCATTTACTCTGAAAGGCAACAAAGGAGAGACAAGGACAAGTTTGGGTTTTAGAAAAGAAATGTTTTTTTAAAAGCAAGGCCCCATCCCAGCACTTTGGGAGGTCCAGGTGAGAGGATTATTTGAGTTCTGGAGTTCAAGACCAGCTTAAGAAATTTAGCGAGAACTTGTCTCTACAAAAAGTAAAGAACAATTAGCTGGGCATGGTGGTGTGTGCCTGTAGTTCCGGCTATTCTGGAGGCTGAGGCAGAAGTATTGCTCGAGCCCTGGAGGTTGAGGCTGTGGAGCCATGATTGTGTCACTGAACTCCAGCCTGAGCATCTAGAGAGACCTTGACTCAAACAAAGTAAGAGTCCAGTTTCTGTCTCTGTCTCAAGTTCCAGGGAGCATTGCATAAGGTAGCAGTGGGGAGCATGTTTTCTGGAGGCAGAGTGATCTGTTTTCAGCCTCTTCTCAGTCAGTTCTGAGCTAGGCAAGTGCCATAAGTTCTTTAGGTGTCAGTTTCCTCTTCTGATAAAACCTCTTCCTACATCATGGAGAGCATAAGGAGACTCATAATGATGGTGGACTTAGAAGCCTTCCCTATCTATGACAAGGAGGTGGTGGAAGGCCCAGAGGTGGAGTAGGGCTGCCCTGTTCCCAGGTCTGGCCATCCCAGGCCAGTGCCCAGCAGGTGGGCTGAGGAGGAAGACAATAATTTTTAACTTTCTGAATGGAAAAGAATATGTCTTGTTTCGGCAATTTAGTGTTTTGGGAATTTTGCAACTGGATGTAGCATAGGGACATGAATCCTTGAACAAGGCTATAAAGAAGCTTCTTCTGAGGGCCCTGTGAGGGCTCTGGAGTTGAACAGATCTGAGTTTATTCTTGGTTGCAGGCTTTGCCTCTTTTCTAGGCTGTGTCACATTTTGCACTCTGAGTCTTAGTCTCCTTATCTGGAATCTAGATCAGGAGTTGCCAAGCCCCAGGTGGCAGACAGGTACTGGTCTATGGCCTGTTAGCAACCAGACCACATAGCAGGAGGTGAGCCATCAGAGAGGGAGCTCTGCTTTCTGTCAGATCAGCAGTGGTGTTAGATTCTCACAGGAACATGAATGCTATTGTGAACTGTGTATGTGAGCTATCTAGGTTGCATGCTCCTTATGAGAATCTAATGCCTGATGATCTGAGGTGGAGCTGAGGTGGTGATGCTAGCACTGGGGAGTGGCTGCAAATACAGATTAACATCAGCAGTGAGGTTTGACTGCACTTCCCCCACATGGAAAAATTGTCTTTCATGAAACCTTACGCCAAAAAAGTTGGGGACCACTGATCTAGATAATAAGTTTTGTCCTCGAGAGTTGCTCTGATGATTATATGAGGCCATATGTGATGGCTAGTATCAGGTGTCAACTTGACTGGATTGGGGAGTGCCTGATGGCTGATGAAGCATTGTTTTTGGGTGTGTCTCTGAGGGTGTTTCAAGAGGAGATTGACATGTGAGTCAGTGGACTGGAAGAGGAAGACCTGCTCTCGATGTGGGTAGCACCATCCAATTGACTTGGGGTGTGTCTAGGACAAAGCAAGTAGAAGATGGCATATTTAGCTTGCTTAGCTTACTTTTTTTCTTCCTTCTGGAGCTGGACACTTCTTTCTCCTCCTGCCCTTAGACATCAGACTCCAGGTTCTTCAGGTTTTGAACTCTGGGACTTGTACCATCAGAGTCTGAAGCCTCTGGGGACTCTTAGGACTTAGGTTTCGGGCTGGGGGCTTCATAGTCAGCTTCCCTGATTCTGAGGCTGCCAGACTTATACTGAGTCATGCTGCTAGTTTCTCTTATACTCTAGCTTGTGGATGGCCAGTTGTAACACTTCACCTTTGTGATGATGTGAGCCAATTTCCCCTAATAAATTTATTTTCTTATATGTCCTTTTACTTCTGTCTCCCTGGAGAACCCTGACCAATATACCATACATAAAGAAAACTTTGTACAGAACCTAACAAACAGTAATTGGTAGTCATTAATATCATAGGAGTGAAAAATAATGCCTTTTACATTATTTTCTCAAATATTTACAGAGCTCTGAGCTTCTACCTAATGCAGTGATCCTCAACCACATAAGACCCCATGTCTCTTGGATAGAATACCTATTTGACAATGGCTTCTTTAGTACCCTGAAAATAAATGCACAGTTAGTACAGCCTCTTATTATGTAAAGTGTAATAACAACATGGATCAGCAACATCATGGCTATCATCTGGGAGCTTGTTAGAAATGCAGGATCTGGGCCAACTCTCATGCCCCATGAATCAGAATCTGTATTTCAACAAGACCCCTAGGTCTTCTATATGGGCAGTAAAGTTAGAGACCTATCACTATGACATAGTTATACTACATCTGCAGTTACAGAAACAAAATGCCCTAACTGTAGTATAAAGGGGGAATAAAAGGAAAATAATAATAGTTTTTTTTCATACACAAAGGCTCACACTTAACTCTAGTAGAAGACATTTGTGCTTATATGTAGAATCTGTGTGAAGGTAGAAGCTCTGCATACAGACAGATACTACTGTCATGTATCAGCAGCCAAAATATCATAAGCATTGTCCCAGCTGATGATATTCTGAAATGATGGACAGCTCTTGGTAAAGTAGTGAACTAACAAAAAGTACAGTGCAATTTTTCCTGGATATATGCACCATTTGTATTTCTAGAAAATACAGTGTTTGTTAAAATCAATGCAAATGTAAGATGAAGTTAGATTCAAGGTTCTGATAGTTATAAAATAATTTCCCACTACATGGAGGCTTGGTGGGACCTTCAAAAGTAATATGTGAAATGGGTCAATTATTTGTTGCATGAGGTTATGTCCAGCTTCCAACTACCAAATGCCTATAGTGCTCATCCAGTTGTTGTAGCAATCTAATGTGCCCACTAACAATGAACTATCTGAAAAGGAAATTAAGAAAACAATCCACTTTACAGTGACAACAAAAAGAATAAAATACTTAGTGTTGTGGGTAGTGACCAGTTATCAGAGTCATGGACGGTGAAAGAATTCACCCATGTCAGATCAGAGTAGAGAAGGACAGATTTATTGAGTACACTGCAAGGGAGCAGTGAGTAGGGCTATGATAGAAGAGCAGTCTGCCCTGAGTCAGTGATTTAAGCTTGTTTTTATACCGGAGTTGGCCTCTTTTTGTTTCCTGTCATGCATATTAGAGATTGAAACATGGCAGTTCTGATTGGTTGGTGTTTGATTATAGGCTGCTCATTGGTCAGTTGGAGGTTAATTAACACAAGGTGGTTCTTGTCATATAAAATGGCTTCCACACTTAGGAATAAACTAAAAACACAAGTGAAAGACTTGTACACTGACAATTATAAAACATTAATGTAGGAAACTAAAGAAGACACAGATAAATGAATGGCATTCTGTGTTCATGGATTGGAAGAATAAATATTGTTGAAATGTCCATAAGTGATCTATAGATTCAATTTAGTCCCTATCAAAATCCCAATGGCATTATTTACATTTAGAAAAAAATTTTAAAACTTATATGAAAACACAAAAGACTCCAATAGCCAAAAGCAACCTGGTGCAAGAAGGAAAAAGCTGGAAGGATCATACTACCTGATTTCAAAATATATAACAAAGCTACAGTAAACAGAAGAATTAAATTTGACTTTTATCTCATACCATATATAAAACTCAATTGAAAATGAATTAAAGACTTAAAAACGTAGGACCAGAAACTATACTATTACTAGAAGAAAATATAGGGAAAATACTTCTTGACATTAGTCCTGGCAACATTTTTTTGGGATATGACCCAAAAGAATGGGCAACAAAAGCAAAAATAGACAAGTGAGGTTGTATCAAACTAAAAAGTTTCTGCACGGCAAAGGAGAAAACCAACAGAGTGAAAAGGCAACCTGTGGAATCAGAAAATACTTGCAAACCGTATATCTGATAAGGGGTTAATATCCAAGATATATTAGTTTCTATATAAGGACCTCACACAATTCAAATAGCAAAAACTCAAATGACCTGAATAAATATTTTTTTCCAAAACGGATGTAAAAACTGCCAACAGGTTTATACAAAGGTGCTCAATATCACTAATAATTAGGGAAATGCAGTTCAAAACCACAATGAGATATTATCTCACACCTGTTAGGAAGGCTACTATCAAAAAGACAAGAGATAACAAGTGTTGATGAGAGTGTGGAGAAAAGAACTTTTGTGCACTGTAGATGGGAATGTAAATTAGCACAGTACTTATGAAAAACATATGTAGGATCCTCCAAAAATTAAAAATAGAACTACCATACGATCTAGCAATCCCACTACTGGGTATATACCCAAAGGAAATGAAATTGGTATTTCAAAAAGATATCTGAACTCCAATGTCCATTGTAGCATTATTCACAATAGTTACAATATGGAAACAACATAAATGTCCATCAACTGATGGGATAAAGAAAATGAGGTTTATATACACAATGTAATACTGTTCGGCCTTTAAAAAAGGCTGTGATAACATGGATAAACCTAGAGGACATTATGCTGAATGAAAGAAGTCAGATGCAGAAAGACAAATACTGTGTGATCTCACTTATATGTGGAATCTAAAAATATAGAAATCATAGAAGCAGAGAGTAGAATGGTGGTTGCCAGGAGATAGATATGTGGGGAAAATTATATATTGTTAAAAGGGCATAAAGCTTCAGTTGTGCAGCGTGAATATATTCTGGAGATATTATACAGCATTGTGACTGTATTTAATATTACTGTATTGCATACTTGAAATTTGCTGAGAGATTTTAAATATTCTTACTTGAAAGAAGTGGTGACTATGTGAAGTCATGAATATGTTAATTCACTTGATATATTGGTAATCATTTCCCAATGTATATCAAAACATCATGTTGTACATGTTAAATATATATAATTTACATTTGTGAACTATGCCCTAATAAAGATAAAACAATAGATTATTGACTGCTTAGGATTGAAAGTGGGGGATGGTAGAAAGGGAGAGTGATAACTAAAGAATACAGAATTTCTCCTTTTTTGAGATGATTAAGATGTTTTAAAATTGACTGTGGTAGCCAGGCTCAGTGGCTCAGCTTGTAATCCCATGCTTTGGGAGGCTGAGGTGAGTGGATTGCCTGAGCCCGCGGGTTCAAGACCCGCCTGGGCAACTTGGTGAGACCTCATCTCTACAATAAATCAAAAATTAGCTTGGCGTGGTAGTGCGTGCCTGTGGTTCCAGCTACTTGGAAGGCTGCGGCGGAAGGATCACTGGAGCCCAGCAGGTCGAGGCTGCGGTGGCTGGGAACTGCCACTGCACTCTAGTCTGGGCGACAGAGTGAGACTCCAACTCAAAAAACAAAAATTGACTGTGGTAATGAATGCATTTATCTGTGAATATGCTGAAAACCATTGACTTGCACACACTTTAAATGGGCAGATTGTATGGTACATGAATTATATCTCAATAAAGCCATTAGATAAATGTCCTCTATTTTATTTTTATTTTTATTATTTTTGGTAAATGTCCCCTAGCGGCTATCTAAGACTGTAGAAACCTAGTGCCAGAGTAGAGTGATCCCCCAGGGAGTATCCTGACCAACCTCTCCACTTTTGAGATGGAAAAACCGAGTGGCCCTTTCACCTTTTTTCCTTTCTCTAGAGAGGTTTATTCTCTTATTTAATATTTCTTTTTAGTTTTATGTCATCTATTCTATAAGACAATTTTTTGTGGGTTTCAACAATTTTATCCTGCTCAATTTACAAGTGAGTAAAATAAGGCTTAGAGAAGGAATGTGGCTTGCTTGACAGGTTAACTTACTGAGGTCCCATCTAGAGGCAGGGTATTCCTCAGGTCCTTAATGCTTAATTAAAAATGTTGACAATTCAATTGTTCTAATTTCCTTCTTTTCTTCTCCAGGTAGTAAGCCCGGTGTCTGTATCCAAATGATGGTGGAAATGTTGAAAGGTGACAGTCCTGCAATTAAATATGCTAAACCTTAAGTAGATTCTCTTGCTGTTGCCTTTTGCAGGTTGTTTGTATCTTATGTAGAAATGAATTTGTTACAAAATCATACTGCACAAGAGTTTTGCAGATGTTCTGAACTGATTTGTATTATTCCACAAGTCTTTACATGAAGGTAGTATGCTGATTGAGAGCACCATGGAAGAGTCAGATGTGGATGTGAGTCCTAGCTTTGTCACTTCCCAGCTGTGGGACCTTAGGATGGCTGAGTTAACCTCTCTGAGTCTCATTTACTCATTTGTGAAAGTGAAGAGAGTACCTCTAGTAACTCTAAGACTCTCAATTTCCGATATAGGCCAAATGCTTCACAGTGCTTGAGCCTCTCTGTCTGTCATTCCTTCCCCTCATTGTCATGAAGCACTTTGCTTTTTCTTTCTTTCTTTTTTTTTTTGAGTTGGAGTCTCATGCCGTCACCCAGACTGGAGTGCAGTGGCACGCTCCCGGCCACCGCAACCTCGACCTGCTGGGCTCCAGTGATCCTTCCGCCTCAGCCTTCCAAGTAGCTGGAACTACAGGTGTGCACTACCACGCCCGGCTAATTTTTGATTTATTGTAGAGACAAGGTCTCGCCAAGTTGCCCGGGTGGGTCTTGAACCCACGGGCTCAGGCAATCCACTCGCCTCAGCCTCCCAAAGCACTGGGATTGCAGACTGAGCCACCGAGTCCGGCCTGCGCTTTTCTTTTTCAAAGCCCTGCATGGTAAATACTTTTCTGTGATGTTTCTGCTGACCTCTCCTTCAAGTTAGTTCTTCTCAATTTGGGCTCCCCAGAATTTTGTGCAGACCTCCATTTAATCCTTACTTGTCTTATTGAAATGATCTGTTCATAGGTCTGTCTCATCCCCACTAAACTGTGAATTCCTTGAGGAAAGGATTCTGTTTCATTCATCTCTGTCTTCTCAGTGCCTAACTCATGTCTGGCTCAGAGTAAGACCTCAATAAAACTGTATTGGACATCAAAATCAATGTTTAAAACAATCGCTTTTTCTCCTTCCTGACATTCATGGCATTTACTGTCCAGGCTATATCACACATTTTGGTACTAAGTCATCTTCCTCCTGGTGCTGTCTGCTCTCAAATTGGTTCGTGCATGTAACTGTGGGCTCTCCAAAATGACTAAGTTCCATAAGAGCAGGGCATTCTTATATCTATTTCTTATTTGTGTGCTATCCATGGACACATAATAAGTTGTCAGTCATCACAGTTTGATTTTGAAACAGCATTGTGCAATTGGGATGCCACCATATCAGTGGGGTTGTATTGACAGCAATTTGCCAGAAAAATTGGAAACTGTGCTTTGATGGAAATGGTCTCTCCTAGTCTAGGGGATTCTCTCTTCCACAGTTGGTTGCAATGAATTTCCTCATCACATATGAACACCAGCACTTTCTGAATATTTGGACTCTTGTTTAGTATTGATTCCCATTGGTGGGCATGAACATCCTGACTATACAAATAACCATTCCAGATATTTTGGAGATTGATGTGGCCAAGAAGGTCTTAAGGGACGTAGTAAGTCTTTGAGAGGCCAATCCATAGCATTATTCAGGAATTTGGACATCACTCATTAGAGTAAGTAGTTTTACACATTATTGAATCAGAGCATCAAAAGGCATTCCAAATCTTTATTTATTTATAAATATTTACAAATCTTTTAAAGATCCAGTCTGTCATTAACAGTTTCTGTGCTGTATATTTTCAGTATCCACAGTGACCCCAGAGGAGCCTGTGCTGGCAGGAGTAATGCTGTGGTATGTTCAGCTCTGCTGGATCTCCATAGAGGGGGGCTGGAATGCCTTGTGGAACAATGCCCCGGGCTCCCAAGAGCAAAGAATGAAGGGCAGCCTAGTTTGATAACCACATTAAAGCACTACCAACATCTGTTCAAGCCAAAGACAACACTATCTACAGGAATTAACCTTCTGAACCACTGAATCATTACCCTCAGCAGAGCGAAAGTTGGACAACAAGAGCCTATTTGTCAGTGGTTCCTCAGAGAGACGTGGTAAGCCATATTTTACTGAAAACAGCGTGAGAAGGCCTTGCTTGGCTTTATATATTTTAAACACAGAATATATTTGTGTGGGAATCAAGTGAGCAATGAATGTAAATAAACTTTTGATGATACCTTGCGACTCTGAGCGTTTATTCCATTCCAGAACAAATGGACCATGGAACATGTCCCAGATAATAGCATTTCCTGAATTTGTACCTAAATGTTTCCTCCCTGTTAAAATAAAATATTAGGTATCAATGATGAGAGTGCAAGATGCACTGCACATTTGCGCTAAGCAGAAAAAAACCCTAACCTTTTGTTGAAAGTAATATAATTCACTATAAATGTAATAATAACTACTTGGATGAGCTTTGTGATGTTGCATCACACGAAGAAGGAGGCAAGGAGGATGGGAGGGGAAATGTAATCAATTACATGTTTTAGTAAAGAAGTAACAAATGCATGCATGTCATCAAAACTTTAGAAAAAGAATCTGGAATTCAGGGGTATATATTTTAGAATGAAGACTAGCTGCAACTTTTACTGTGATAGATTTTAAGCCTTGCACCACACCAATTGAAAAATCCATCTTCAGCTTTTTATTTGCTGATACATTCTAATTGCAGTGACACACCTTCAATACGTAATGCTTTTATGCCAAATCTGCCTCGGAAGAGTAAGACTAAATTGAGCTTTGTCCTTAGATTAGTCCCTGGAACATATGTATTTTATTTTATGACACTTACATAGTACATACTATGTGCTGTTTTATATGAAACAAAGTTAATACCTTGTAGTGACTGACACCTATACTTGCTATAAACCTATCTCTTTTTAATGATTCAAAGTATATAGACTATCCATACATAGTCTATATAGCATATATAAAGTATTTAGAAGTATTCATATATAGGATGTGTACATATATATTATATAGCATATATAAAAATGTAGACTTATTTTGCCAGATAAAGTAAGGCAAGATGGAATGTCAGTGTTGTGGTTTATTTTATTTACCTTTCCAGGAGTCATTAAGTCTGTAATACTGTCAGTGGTTTCAGGAATGACTTCCTTGTGAGCTGACTTGCTAATGCTTATACAGTGTACCTAGGTGAGTGGCATGATATTATTGAGTCAGTACAAAAGGGCACGACACTGTATTGGGTCTGGACAAAGCAGAGAGCAATGGGAAATACCACTTTTAGATAATCTAAGTGGACCCCCTGTATGAGTTTGAAGGAAGAGTTCTGTTTTAGTTCTAGCCCCTCAGCTAGATCTGGCAAACTGTAATGCTGGAAAATATAGCTAAGCTATGATCGGGGACAGGGGCTGGCACATAGCAGGGATTTAACGAATATATTTGAGTGAGTGAGAATGAAATAAACCTTTGGATGCAGAAAGCTTTTGTCCAGAAGTTTTGCCAACATTGTCCTTGAACACTAGGGGAGTTTCCAAGATCCTTCTGAGGGGTTTAAAAGACCCAAAATATTTTTATAGTACTTGGCATATATTATTTGCCTTTTTCATGGTGCTGCTTCTTGCATTGAAGGTGCAGAAGCAATGGTGGCTAACTTTGCTGGCTTATTAGCATGAATCAAGCCGGTGGCACCAAGCAGTACTAGCATCGTGTTCTTCACCACTAAACAGTCATAGAAAAATAAATAAATCCAGTTTCACTTAAGAATGTCCTTAATGGAGCCGGGCTCGGTGGCTCAGCCTGTAATCCTGCGCCTTTGGGAGGCTGAGGTGAGTGGATTGCCTGAGCCCGCGGGTTCGAGACCCGCCTGGGCAGCAAGACCTCATCTCTACAATAAATCAAAAAATCAACCGGGTGTGGTAGCGCACACCTGTAATTTCGGCTACTTGGAAGACTGAGGTGGAAGGATCACCGGAGCCCAGCAGGTCGAGGCTGCGGTGGCCGGGAGCAGCCACTGCACTCCAGTCTGGGTGACAGAGTGAGACTCCAACTAAAAAAAAAAAAAAAAAAAGAATGTCCTTGACGAAGCAGTAAAAATATTAATTTTAGTAAATCTCAACCCTTAAGCACTTGTATGCATAAATCACTTCTGCTGCACACTGAAGTGCGATTGTTGTCTGAAGAAAAAGCACTGGTGCAATTGTTTGAATTGCATACTGAACTGGCTACTTTTTTTTTTCTAGGAAAGACTTTTTTTTTCCTTGAAAGAACGACTGACAGACAAACTATGATTATTTTGACTTCGGTATTTGACAGATATTTTCTCAAAAATGAGCAAAGTGAGCCAGTCATTTCAAGGAAAACAGCTGACAGTATTTGTTGCCAATGATGGAATCTGAGCTTTCAAGCAAAAATTACAATTTTGGAAAACCGGCATCCACCAATATGAGCCTGACAGTTTCTCAATACTTTAATTAAAACTGAGAAATTTAAAATGTATTAATTTGTTTACATGACAAAAATAAACCTATTACATGCTAAATGCCATATTTTATGAAAATTAGCTATATTTTTAAAAACCAAAATTGAGAGGAATGGACTTATTTTACATACTTGCAAATCTCTTTTGTGAGATTTCATAGCCTTTCAAATAATTGTGGCTATTCTTCTTTGATACTGAGCCAAAACTGTGACCATTTTTAAAGGTTAGCTGCAATGTGGAATCTGAAACCATATCAATGTATTTTACATACTCTGTCATACCAGAATCCATTGACCTATCTTGTATTTTGATTTGATTTTTGACCCGTGTAAGATGCTGTAACATTTAAAAATTATTGATTTCTGAGTTGTGAAACCACCCAAATAATTACAGTTTCAATTATACAAAATTCCAAAAAAAATCACATTTGTTAACATCAGGACCAGTTCTCATCAGAAAAGTATTAAGTATTGAGAAACTGTCAGGCTCACAGTGGTTATCAAAGAGTGGTCCCCAGACCACCACCACCACCACCATCATCACCTGGGAACTTGTTAGAAACACCAGTTTTTGGTGTTTCTAAACCTGCTGAATCAGAAATTCTGGGGGTGGGGCCAGCACACTCTGTTTTAACAAGCTCTCCAGGTGATTCTGAAGCTATCTAAACTTTAAGAACTGGAAACCCTGTTCCTCCCCCACAGAGCACTGTCCTAGTTCTCCTAGGGTCTCATGATTGAGGATAGTGGAAGAACTGATTTTTTCAAGCCAAGTGTTGCAAACTGGCATTCTCTTTGGACTTGAAAATAGATGCCTTGCTCACCACCCTTCCCTCCACAAACATCGCTTGCACTATAGTCATTTGGGTGAGCACCACAAGGAAACGTGCTAGAAAACCTAAGTCATGCTTCGAGCTTTAAGAAACACAGCATACAAAGAAATCAAAGCTGACACGAACAAGTGGAAAAATATCCCATGCTCATGGATTGGAAGAATCAACATTGTGAAGATGTCCATCTTACCTAAGCCAATCTACAAATTCAAT
>NW_007248864.1:451147-496818 GCF_000164805.1 Carlito syrichta
AACACCTCTTATCAACAGGGTGCCTGAATGAAACGTAATTGTACACCTAACCCTTAACTGTACCCCACAAAACCATAATAAAAAATACTGATTAATGGGGAAAAAAAAAAAGAAACACAGCATATACCATGCTTATTGATCAGAAACACACTTTCTCTCTGGCCCCTACCTTGTATGTGATTTTACCACAGATCTTAATTGAGCTCATTTTCAGAAGTGAGACCAGAGTAAGTTTTCTAATATTGTTGACATCATCTCCCCCCATACCCTGCTTTTATTTCTGATGATTGGGCATAGCTGGAACAAAAATCCTGAGGCCAAGGAGCTGCCCAGCACTCACTTGCGGGCCTTGGTGGTTCCCTTTCACACTATATGCCAGGCCTTATTCCATTCTCTCAACTCTTCAAATTCCCAGTGCCCTGGACTATAGCACTTAGTCTTGACTTTTGCCTCATCAAGAACATTTATTGACATAGCTAGCTTTCTACTCCAGAAACCTGACTGTCACCCTTGACTTTTTCTTCTCCATCACCCTCCGCGTCCAGCAGTCGACAAGCCGTACATATTCTACTTCCTATTAGGGAGTCAGCAGAGTAGAGTGGTTAAGAGTGTGGCTTTTGGAATTAGATGCTTGAGGTCAAATCCCACCTGCACTAGTTTCTGTGTGACATGGACAAGTTTCTCAGCTTCTCTGGGCCTTGATTTCTTCAACTGTAAAATAAAAAGTGCTATGATCATATTGCTACCTACCTTGTAGTATTATTAAAGGAATTAAGCAAGGCGATATGTAAGATGCTCAAAATAGTGTTTGGCATATCTGTTTCATTTAACAAGCGCTTTCAGGGGACTTGCACTGTGCTAGGGTGATATAGTGGTAAACAAGCAATGCACTAGTTTAGGTTCCAGTTGTCTCTCGTGTCATCCTTAGTGGTACCTCTCTCTTTGCTGGTCTCCCTGTCTTTCCTCTGGCTTCTTCCACCTATTCTTCATTCATTGCAAAGAGGAATCTTTTCCAAACATCAGTTGTATCATATTGTTCTCTTGTCTAAAACCCTTTAATGGCCCTTCACTGACTGTAGGATAAAGTTTGACCTCTTTCCAAGGCTTATCATGGTGAATAACCTTTCATTCCTCACTACTTTGTCATTTGACCTGTATGTCCTCACAGAGTTTCTATGCTGTGTTCCCAGAGCCCTCTTCTTTTCCCTGTTAAAGCACCTACCACTTCCACTATACTGATCTTTACACACATCTCTCTCCAAATGGACTGTGAAAATCTTAAGGTCAGAGACTGGACAAGGCGGGGGGACCCCCAAAATGAAATTAGTTTTTGGAGAGCAAGCCCCTTGTGGTACAGGCTTCCCCTGCTAGATGAGTTCTAGGAACACATCAGCATCGGTGGACCAGTTAGCATTGTTGTGAGAGACTGCTTTCAACCTCAGTGACATTTTTTTGGAGAATTTTTCAAAGCATTTGCCCATTTCATAATGGGCAATTTACAAGTGCACCTGCTCACACCGTGCTGAGTGTTCAGCATGACCCTCATGCCCTACCCTCCCTATTCACCTGATTTTGCTCCAAGCAATATTTTTTTGTTGTTGTTTGTTTCCCCAGATGAAAAAAGTTCTCAAAGGGAAATGTTTTGCCAATGTGGAAGAGATGAAACAAACAAACAAACAAATGACAGAAGCACTAAAAGGTATCAAAATTGATGAGTTCAAAAACTGTTTTGAGTGATGGAAAAAGTGTCTTGAAAGGTGTATTGCATCAAATGCAAAGTAATTTGAAGGTGACTGAAGTTTAAACTTGTAAGAATCAATACACAATTTTTTATAAATAAATTTCTTTTTTTGGGGTCCCCCCTCATATGCTAGTCATAGTTGTGTTTCCAGTGCCTAATAAAGAAATCAGGAAAGAGATAATGGTTCAGAATGTTTGTACCTCAGAACTTACATGGTATTTCCTCACATGTGTGGATTCTCAGGGCCAGCCCAGTCACTAAAATTATCACGTGTGGGGCTTCTGTTCCAGGCTCTGAGACATAATCTTCTGTGAAACTTGTTATAATGCAGATTTCTGGGCCTTCTCACCTGAGATATATAACTCATAATACCTGTGGAAGGACTCAAAAATCTATATTTTAACAAGTACACTGAGTCAGTGATAGTCAAGTTTCAGATTCAGATGAAAGACTTTAGTGACTCCAGCTCTGTTTTTTTTTTGCAGATGGGGAGTGTAAGGCACAGAGATTGAGTTATTCCTCCAAGGTCACATAGCTTGTCCATGGAAGAGCTGGGATCCTCTGTACCAGTGCCCCATCTTCACTTCACTTACAGCAACTCCTCTTTCATCTGCTTTATGTATGGGATTTAAGCAAAAGAGGGACTTGTTTTGTTTTTAATTAAGAGAGAGTGCAGTCTTGAAGACCCCTGTACTCTACCACCCACACTGCCCTCCACTGTAAGACTCCTTAAACACACCTGTGGGAAGGCAGTGTGATACAGTGGGCTTAGTACTGAGCAGGAGGCTGGGAGACCTGTATTCTTTCCTGACTTTGTCACTAAGAGACTGTGTGGGGTAAGTCACTTCACTGCTGTTGTGGGCTTCCTCAGTGGTAGAATGGACATAATCAGGCCTATGCTGCTTAATGAGCAAGGTTTCTATTTGGCGAACATATTTTTTCTTCTCCATAGAGCCATGCACAGTGCTTTCCCTGTAGCGGGAGCACCAATAAATGTTTAGGTAATGAATAAATGAAAATGTTTTGTAAAGGAGAAAGTGGTCTATGAATGTAAGTATAATTAATAACAAATTCAAAGCTGGCTGCTGTAGTCACTCTAATAGTAACCTGATTCAAAACAGTTCCTTACATAATGGACCAAACCACCTTAAGAGGCCTTGTTTTCTAATGTAAGAAAAGGACAACTTTCACTGACCAGTCTCGTCTACAAGTTGTTAAAAGAGTCAGCTAATTTGGTCGATTCATTGAAAAAGCCAGACCAACAGTATTAGACCTTGTGCTTCAAAAGAAGCTAAGTGGCTCGAAGCCTTTTCCATTGCCGCTCATTGGTTTGGCGTTACGTACACACAGTTATCCTTTCAGTTTACACAAAATGGCTTATTTTCATTTTTGAAATAGCAGCCACGTGGGAGCCCCTGGTTGCTGTGGAGAAGGCAGGGAGAGGCCCAGCTGGTTGACAACCACAGGGCTCCTTGAGCCCTCTGCTTTGCCTTGGCCGCTGTAGGGAGGCGGGAGTCCAAGGTTTTTATAGTTCTTCTCTCGAATTAGTGCCCGCAGACTCTACAGCTATGAACATGCAATTAGTCTTTGTTTGTGCACAAAAGGGAGCTTGACCCTTGTCCGTCTTTGATTGGCATGTACAACTCTTGTAGCTACTTACCTAAGGCCCTCTCCAAGGAGCACAGCACAACATCTTGTTCCTGCACCTGCCTTCAGCTTTTCTCTTTTGTGACTTGTTTCATGTAATATTTGGCCCAACTCACAGCAAGATTGCAGAGATGAAGGCATCATGCAGGCACACTAAGATTTCCTGTTTTTCAGGGAGGTGGAGGCGTAAGTGGGAGGGTGGTTTGAATCCATAATCTGAGTTTTGGGTAATTGCTGAGCCCCAAAACACTTAGCAGGAGCCCAAAGGACTGTTTTATTTTTCCTTAATAAATGAACACTTTGTTTGCTTTCAAAAGCAGACCTCCCACGTTATAGAAAACAAGCGGTATGCATGAAGCTTTACATTTCTTTCCCAGTTCACCTGCTTTCTTATCAATATCAAAACTTTGTATTTCTTTTTTAAAAAGACAATTACTATAAAAGACATGCAATTATTATGGTCAGAAAATTCCTCTCTAAACAATGTTTTCTTTGAAATACTAGAAGAGTGTTTATTAGCAGCTTGAATGAGTTAAATGCTGTGGTGATGGATTGCATTTTTGATAAATGTTTTCTAGGAGCTTGAAATGTGCTCATTTCTACTATCCATGTCTAAACATGCCATGCTGTATTAGAATAAACTACTCGGCTATGGCATTTAGGAAAAAGAAACTCCAAGGCGTATTTGATTTGTAGTGGAAACCATTTCTAGCTCCCAAATCTGCAGAGAACATTTAACAAAAGCCTCAAAACAAGAATACCTTCCTTTTATGGAGTGCCTACTTAGGTTCAGGCATGGTACTGGCTACTTTGTACATTTTTTCTCTTCTAATCCCTAAATCGGTGCTCCAAGTTGGGTTTTATTGTATCTATTATACAGAGGAAAAAATGATGCTTAGAGATATTAAGGAATATAATCATGTCTGTTCAGTTGCTGAGAGGCAGAGCAGACAGGTGAAAACAGGTGTCTTTGTTCCTTTATGTCATACCAGTGAGACTTAAAAAAATGCACACGAAATTTTATACAGCTGAAAGAGTTTTGTCCTTCAAAATAGTTACCCTGGATACACTGATGTACCTTACAATAGCATGGCTATCATTATCGTTGGGTTGCCACTTCGGAGCTGACTCATACACTACATGGGAACATCCATTTTACTCCTTATTTACAATGTACTGATGACCATCACATTGCCCATATGGATGATGTACTTTTTCACAAGACCTGATTCCTAGTCACTTTTGGCTTTTTTTAGAAAAAAAAAATCACAAACCTCTGGCAGCAAGGATTTTCCAATACTGAGAACATTCAGAAGAAAATGATCTCAGTTCTAGAAATGATTCTAAAACAAGTATTTTCCCCCCAAAATGGCTGTGATTGGCATAGGTGTGTGCTTTCAAAGTGACCATCTTATAAGGGTTAGGCCTCTTCTGAATAGTGTATGGACTCTGCCATGTTTAGCCCGGTATGGAATGGTCATAGGAGCTTGCCTTCAGACATCACACTTCCTGTATTGGAATCCTGGTTCTTGCAGTTTAGTAGCTGTGCTTTGGGGTTATTTGACCCCTCTAACCTTAGATTTTTTTGTCTATAAAATGAGGATAAGAATACTATCTACTCAAACAGGGCTGCTGTATGAATTAAATGATAATATTTGCAGTACTCTAGGTACATAGTGAGTGCTCAATACACATTAGTTTTCTATGCTCACTTCTACTGCTTGGCAGAACAAAATCGTTTTGTGGTGATACCTTATCTCTTCTGTGATTCGTAGATGGTTAGTGCTGGAAGAGCACTTTATGATAATCTTATCCAGTGATATTCAAACTTTTTTTAAACAGCAGAATCTGTAGTTCAAAGGAAAAATTAAATGGACCTACAAAAACTACAAAAGCCAAAGTGAAGTTGCTGTTGTTAAAATGGGTGGATCAGAGACAGAAAGGAACAGAGCTCTAGCATTTCAGCCTCCACATTACTTGTTCAGTTTAATGGTGTTGTCAGCACTGAATCATGCCTCTTCCCCCTTCCGACACGGGTTACAAAGGAAGTCCTAACCAAACTTTAAGGCTCCGCTTAAATCCTAAAACCTCCACAATGGCTTCCAGAAAGAACGAGCCAGAATTAAGCTCTTCTTTTCCAATTTTCCATTGACAAGTTTCCAGTATAACATTTAGCACATTTTCCTTCGTATTAGGGTTGTTTTTATCTATACCTCTTCTTTACATCAAGTTCTTTGGGGGCAAGGTTTACGTCTTAATTATCTGTCTCCCACACAGTGCCTGATAATGTGATTTACACATAGGAAGCCTTCAATTACTGTTTAGTGAATTGTTAAATAAATGACTAGAGATAAATCCAAATCATATTAAGGTCTAGGAAACCAAGGGAAAGATTCCTAATAAAATGTATTATTTGTTTTATCAAAGTTGTCCTCTTTAAAATGTAACTTGAGATGATTCATAAATCCAGACCTCACTGATTTATGTTATCCTGGCATGATGTGTTTGCCTGATTTCTTAAGCAAATAGAGCCATTTTAATCCTACTTTGACCCTTTCCCCATCATTTGAAGGAAAAGGAGACAGAAAAAAATCTTCTACACAGTTAATACCTTGAAATATGCAAACAATTGGAAACCCTTTAGTCTAGGTACTCATAACATACCAACAGTTAAAAAAAAAAAAAAGGAGAGCAATGGATGAATGTTGACAAACATCTGTTTTTGATGAAGCTAATATTAGGAATTCATATTTAGAGTCACAGAGATTCTGTATTTTGTAAAGGGGAATAATTGAGGGGGAATAATTGAAAAAGGCTTTGAAAATACATTGATTCGAATTCAAATGAGAGAAACAACATAGAGAATAGCAGGAAAATGAAGGAAATCCATCCAGGTCAATCTTTCTTCTGACTTGTAAGACTATTATTACGTAGGTGTAAGAGAGAAAAAAGATGGAATAATCAGATGCCATGGTACTTCTAAGGATGAAATTTGTTAATTTTTTTGGAATAATATAAAAGCATTTTAAGTATTATGTATTCCATTTTATATATTACCTAATAGTATGTAAGACATACAAATTTTTTTTACATTCCATAAATATAAGCAAACTATAGAGCACAGATTTCTAATTTATACATTAGTATCTTGTGTTGTAGTGGTCAAAGATTAATTATCAGAGGTAAGGCTGGAATGGTTTTCACTGGATTTTAAGATACAATCATATCAACATTTAGAGGAGTGAGATCTGCTGTTTGTTTTTACAAGGATTAGTCCTATTATTTCATGATCATTATATATTCGATTTAACTGATGACAAAAGAGGAAAAAGCAGAGCTTTAATGATGGCTGCAATCTCCCCATAGAAGACCAGTGCAGAAGATTTTTCATATTGTGGATCTGGGATTAAACTCAGGTTGACACACCTTCCATTTTGGCCATAATCCAGCCAGAGCTTTAAGGCTTTTCAACCCTGTGAAACAAATCTCAAAGAATCAAAGGATGACAAATTCTGTGCAACAGGGGTTGGTTTGTACATTTTAAGGGAGAAGGTTAACTTCTGTAACACTTGTGCACAGGGAGAAGGTTAACTTCTGTAACACTTGTGCACAGAATGAAGCTGCTACTGCTGACAAGATGACAGATCAGAAAAGCAAAATCCTTGTTTAAAGGCAGCAACAAAGACAAATAGCTTGTCTGGTTAATACTTATTTCTGCTAACGGAAAACTTGTAAATGTTAGGGAAAGAAGGGAAGCAAAACAATTATCCTTGGATCAAAAATTTAAAAGTATTATCAAGTGATTGTCTTTGTATAAAATCTTCTCAGATTCCTGGGTGAATTTTCCTGAAAAGTCCCTTTGAATCTATGAAAGAGAAAAGAAAAAAATAATCTATGATCTCAATAGTGTTCCTTCCCCTCTGGATTTGTTGCAGCAAGCACAGGGAGAAATTGTAAGGCTGGATGAGAGAGAGCTCTGTGATCTATACATGAAGTTAATCAAAGGCTATATACAACACAAGATTAAATTTGATTTTACTGGGTTCTGTGTGACCTGTTAAACTGATGTTGTACATACACTTTAGAAAGCATTTCCTTGCATTAAGATATCATTTGTGGTTTGTGGTTGTTTCTATAACAAGCTTGCCATTCTGGTCCTTTTCCAGGAAATATGACCTCCCAGGGCACCAGTGGTCCTCATCTACAGTGTGTTCACACCCTGGAGTGTTACAATCACTTGGGAGTTGGATTGCAAATACTTTGTTCCTACTAATAAGTAAGGATCTGAAGTTTGTGAGTGATTGTCTGTTTCAGTAAATTAGACCTAGTTCAAGTTTTTTCTTATGAAAGTGTTACTCTACATTCACTTGTATCCTGAAATTCTTGCCTAATTGGGAGAGAATGAGGTGGGAACTTGAATAATCTTGACTAGGCTAAATGAATTGGACTAAAATGAAAGACCTCTGGGTGTCCATTTTCAATGCCCTTGGATTGCAAGAGTAGAGTAGAAAACTGATGGTTGGACAAGAGCAAGGGCATTTCGCTGTGCTTAAAATCAGCTTTGAACTCAAGGACTGATTTCTAAATCACTATTTAAACTTTTGACCTTGATTTGAATCAAATTTCCATTTGAAAATAAAGAGGGTCTCCATTTGTAACATTCTAACCAACATTTTAAATTGTGAAAGTGGTTAAAACTTGAACATAGTTTAAAAAACAAGAAAAAGTTGTTGGTAACTGTAGCTTGGAATTCTGCTGTATATAAGATGATGAAACAATTTCGAAGTTTTTAAAGTAAGTGAGTTCAGGGTTATGGTGAGTGAGTCCTTACGAATTTCTGCAACTTGCTCTTGAGGCTCTCTGAGCACTTTGCTCAGAGAATCTTCCACTCTCAGAGTTAGAAGCAATTTTAGAAGTCATCTAATCCAAACCCCCACCCTTTTTTTCAATTCAGCTCTCCAACAATGAGTGGAATGTGGCAGAAAAAATGCCAGTAAGAACCATGAGGGGATGGGAGACTTAAGGATGTTATGCCTACTTCAGAAAGGACGGACACTAAAGGGAGAGAAATAAATGAAATGAAGAAGGAGGGGGGCAGGGGTTGAGTGAGAGCAAAAAGCGTTTGCAAAGCCTAAGGAAGAAGGCCAGTCTATAAGATTTAGTTGTGTAACAATACATTTATATTTCCAAATTTCTGTCAGTTACTCTTAATCACTTCCTTTGGAGTCCTGTCTCACTTAATGGAGTGTTTTATTGTGGCACTGATCACTGTCTGTCTTGCAGTATGGTTATCTGTGAATATGTCTGTGTTCCCCTCTAGATTAGGAGCTCCTAGAGAAAAAAAGTTGACTTCACTCATCTGTGTAGCCATTTCAGTGCCTGACACTTTAGTGCACTTAGCAGGCAGTATTGTGGTATGGCTATGAATATGGGTTTTGGGGTCTATAAGGCTTACTCTTAGCTTTAAAAATCCTGGATTGGAAATCTCTACCTGGCGTTGGCTGGTTCTATAACCTTAGGTAAATCACTTCACCTGAATCTTAGTGAACTCATATATAAGATGAGTGGAAATAATAACTCTGCTCACACCCAGTTGCAAGGATGAGAGCTCATCAGAGTGCTTGGTGCTTGGCAAATGATAGTTGCTGAAATTCAGATTATCAGACCTCAAGAGATGCTTGGGATTATCTGCATGGAACAGGTGGAAGTGTCCTGGACCCACTGGAAGCACTACTCCAGTTGACTGCTAATAGCGCTAAGTGGTCTTTAATTATTGAACCTCATAGTGGTGAATTCCTGACTTTAGCCAACTAGCCTACCCAATTTCAGCTAACTTAATAGTAGCTAGCTTTGTTGTTATGCAGACCTGTTTGATTTGATTAACCTGCCCTTTAATCCAAGGACGGGTTTCACCAGTGCTTTACCTCAACTCCTGTGTGAAAAGAAAACAGGTGAAACTCATCCTGAGGAGTCAGGAAGCAAACTTGTGCTTCCTGTTCCCTTCCAGGGCCCTACTGTGGATAACATTTTCCTTTGGGGATCTTTAGGTACTTTAGACAAAATGGCAGGCTATTTTGTTATCGGTAATCATAATCGTGATTGCTATCATGAATTATTTCTTCACTGTGTTTACTCGTGTCTACTCTCTGCTAGGTGTTAGGGGTAGAGGGGCTAAAGAGAGACAGTCCTGTCCTGGAAGAACATACAGTGTCATGTAGGAGATCCGGGTATACAAGACAGTGTGGTGAGTGTTGTTGTGGAGGGAGCACATAAGGTATCATAAGAGCACAGAGGAGGGACACCAATTTCTTCCTTGGGACTTTTCAGAAAGCTTCCTGGAGGACATGCCTTCTGATCTGAGTCTTGAAAGAGAACTCAAGTTATCAGACAAAACCAAGAAAAGGACTTCAGCCCAATCAGGCAATAGCATGTGCAAAGGCAAGAAGGTGGGAGATAAATTTGGCCTATAGTATAAGATGTGAGGAGGAGAGCAGTGAGAAAGTAACAACAGCTGCTAATGACAACAAAGCACTTACCATGTGTTGGGTACTGTGTTCACTAACTAATAGTTGATAACTCATTTAAGTATCAAAATAAGAAAGCAAATCATTTTCACAGCTAAAATTTTAGAAACTCACTTCACACAACCAGCATTGGTCTGGGTGGTTTTGGTACACTAATTTAATCTTCATTATTATCCCTATTTTCAGATCAGGCAACTGAGGTTGAGAGATTTGTTATTGCTCCCATACCACTGGCAATTGGTCAAGCTGGGATTTGAACCCAGTGATAGTCTGATTCTTGATCACTAGACAACCGAGAGGCAGCTGTTTCCTTTCAGTACCTGTGGGACAGATTACATTGTAGTAAAAAATGATCCTATGCCAGATAAGATTGCCTGAATACTGATTCAGTCGACTGGAATTATTTTAGAAACAAAGTGGGTTGTAATAAACCAATGCATGTTCAAATGGACACTGAAGTCAGCAGAGAGGTGAAAATGGGTTACTTCTGGAGAAAAAATCTTTCCGTGCAGAAGTTAACAGAGTTCAGAAAATGTTATTAGGCAGTAGTTCTGCATTCATGAAAAACTCCAGGGTCCTGTAATGTTTTTATAGAAACACTAAATTCCCATATAGCCAAAGTAAACAGAGCATCACAAATTGGGTTCTAACACCAATGGTGAGCTCTTTGTACAAAAGTTCACTCTTCTTCCATGCCATCAAAAGCCAATTACCTCCATGACAAAGCTTGTGCTGCTTACCCTAGGTTGCATCCAGCTGCATTCCCCTAGGACTTGTGAGAGACCACATCTGCGACTCTGACTGTGGTTGAGGCTTCAGCTCCATTTGCATGTATACCTGGGTTCTGGCCCTGGCTCTCACACCGATTAGTTGTGTGACTGTGCACAAGTCCCTTAACCTCTCTGAACTTATTTTCTTCATCTGTCGTGTGCAGTTGTTAGTAGCTTGCCAACCTCACTGGATTGCCAACCTCACTGGATTGTAGGCAATATGTAGTCTGGGGCTTTGAGAATGTAAGGACATGAAATAAACATAAGGGTCAATTATTATTCTCTGTCTCTTTGGCTTATCTCCTACATTGACATTTTTAAACTCATTAAAGACAAGGACACAACCTTTTCTTTACTTTTTGGGAACTTGAGAATATGAATCTTTTAGCTCTGATGAGCATTTGCCAAGAGGACATCTTTGTGCTTCAGGCAGCTTCTTTTTTAGGTGTTAGCAGCTGTGTATTTCTTTCAAATTATTATGATTTCATTTTGTAGAACTTCTGGAGAGTGCTTCACCCACCTCTTTCTTTTGAAAACAGAGGCTCTTGGTTGTCCTCAGAGCTCTTAAATTGTAGCAAAGACCCCAAGCAGGCTTGAGTGGACTCCTTTCATTTGTGTGTGCGGATGCACTAATAGCACTAATTAATGGGGAGGGTGGGCTTTGTAAACTGAGGACAAGTGAGTGAGTCATGGTATACAGGCTGACCCTCTCACCTGGGCAGCCTCTGAGGACACCTGCCTCAGATCATTAAGGCCCCTTGCTCAATTGACATAGTCTGACTGCCTCCGCTGGTGGGAGTGAACAAAGCCAAGCATTTACAGGCTGGAGTGCAGGGATGAATGCCTCTTCTTCCAGGCCCGGCCCAGACAGCTGCTCGTGCAAAGGGGTTTCAAATGAACATGTTTCTATTTAGAACGTGTATGTTTTGATTTAATTTGAAGAAAAGCATGAGGTGGCTCTCGTTTTAGAAAACAAACTAATTATGTACTCCTGTGTTGTCTGGTGGTCGGAAGCCGGACCTGCCTACAACAGCACTTCATGGAAGGAATTTTCTTTCCTGTTGAATGTGAGACGCCTCTATAGGACCACAGCTGGTGCTTTTTCAAAATCACATGGCTGATAGCTTAAAAGGACCATTTAGGGAAACCTTGAGTACAGTAAATATTCTTTTTTATATTGAGAATTATCATCCATAATTCGTTGTTTCTCTTTATTTAGATTGGCACATTTTGCATTTTCCCTTGAGTTTGGATACAAGACCTAGTAAGGTGACTTGTTCTGTGTGTAGTTTAAAAGGTTCCAGAGAGGCAAGAGCTAGTGGACCAAGTGACACCCCTAAGCAGTTATTGGACTGAACCATTTGCATTTCCATTCAGGTCATGCTGTCTCAGCCAAGCTGTTGACTTAGCGCTGTTGTAACTTGGGTGGCTTTGACTCTTCCATTCAGGCTTTAGAAACATCATTGAGTTAACAGGCCACACACCAATTCACCCTTCTCCCTCCCTACTCTTCAACCCCTTTGTGTTAGATAAGGAGGCCTTTCCCTGCTACAAAAAGGTAGCAGGCCTAAAGTTCCATGAGCTCTGTGCCCCTTATACCACCCCTGATTTAGTCTTTGTGCAAGGCTGCTTTTGTTTCCCTCCAAGAATTAAAAGTTAATTGATACCTCAAATGGATGTTGGTCACAAAGCATTTCACCATCCAATGCAGTACTGCATCCCATTAGATTAACCCTCTTCCATAGTTCATTGTAAATAAACATCCCACAACAACAACAAAAAAGCTTACCTACCTGAAGCATTGTATTCATTTGGGTTCTGCAGTAGGGCTAAAATTCTATGACAATGTCACTGGGTTAATTAATTTAGATTAATGACTCTTGGAGTTCTGTTTTCCTTTGCCTTCCCTATTTGTCACAGACTGCTGAACAAGTATTTCCAAATGTCTGAATTTATCAGGCTATCCAGAGTCCTTCCAGAGATGGGTAGTCATCTCAACCCAAGGCCTTTAATTATAATAATGCAAATCCTCCTAAATGAATCAAATGTTGGGTCTTGATGTCATAATCTGGTATAGATGGACTGTATATTCATATTATTCTTCTGATAAGAGTTTCTTTTCAGGGAAAAGTAATACATAATTTTTTTTTCCAATCATGGAAGAAAAAATGTTCATGGAATCAAGTGATAGCACAGTGGAATTTACTCAATTAAGTTGAGAAATAAAGAAATAAGGAGCAGACTCAAGTTAGAATTTTGCTGTTACCCCGAGGGGCACAAGGGCACATGCCAATGATCTGACATGTGCTGGAAGAGTCCAGGTTTCAGTAAGGTGTTCTGGAATTTTCAGGCTTAGAAATACATAAGTTGTTCTTCATGCTAAACAAATTTTCCCCATTAGCTAGTTTCTGTTAACTTTCAGCTATGGCTATACCAATAGTATAATTTTTGTTGCCATTAAAAGAATGGGTTTATTTTTTCCTGTAGTTAAAGTTAATTGGTTCAGAAATGTGGTAGAAAGGATTGGTGGGAATTTAATATATACTTCGTCGAGGTTCTTATTTATATTCTAGACTGTCCACCTGCTACATAATGTTTCTCATATACCTCTTGGAGGATCAAAATAAAACCATGACTGCTCCAAAGAAGATACACAAATGGCTAATAATTAAATGCAAATTAAAATCAAAATAAAGGATTACTACACACCTGCTAGGAGGGCTATTATCAAACAGTCAGATAGTAGCAAGTGTTGGCTAGGATATGAAGAAGCTGGACCCCTCTTACACTGCTAGTGGGAATGTAAAATGGTGCAGCCACTTTGGAAAACAGGTAGTTCTTCAAAGTGTTAAACACGATTTAGCCAGGCTCGGTGACTCAGCCTGTAATCCCGCACCTTTGGGAGGCTGAGGTGAATGGATTGCCTGAGCCTGCGGGTTCGAGACCCGCCTGGGCAGCAAGACCTCATCTCTACAATAAATAAAAAATCAGTCGGGCGTGGTAGTGCACACCTGTAATTCCGGCTGCTCGGAAGGCTGAGGTGGAAGGATCGCCGGAGCCCAGCAGGTAGAGGCTGCGGTGGCTGGGAGCGGCCACTGCACTCCAGTCTGGGCGACAGAGTGAGACTCCAACTCAAACAAAACAAAACAAAACAAAACATAATTTTACCAGAGGAGCCAGCAATTTCACCCCAGGGTATATACCCAAGAGAACTGAGAACATATGTACAAACAAACACTTGTATACATGTTTTGGCATCATTATTCATAATAGCCAAAAGAGGAAAACAACCCAAATGTCCATCAATGGATGAATGAATAAACAAAATATAATATTATCCTTACTGTGTAATATTATTCAGTCATAAAAAGGAATGAAGTACTGATATGTACTAAAGCAAGGATGAATCTTGAAAACATCAGGTTAAGTGAAAAACCCAGAAATGACAGGGAAAGGTACATGTAAAATGTTCAGAATAGGTAGATCAATACAGACAGAAAGTGGATTAGTGTTTTACAGGGTCTGGGGAAAGGCTAATTGGTGGTGGTGGTGGTGGTGGTGGTAGTGGTGGTGGGTAATGGTTAAGGGATGTGGAGTTTCTTTTCTGGAGTTATGAAAATATTCTAAAATTGTGGTGATGGCTACACAACTCTGTGAATATGCTAAAAGCCATTGAATTGTATACTTTAAATAAGCAAATTGTATGGTCGGTGGATTATATCTCAAAAAAGCTGTTAAAAATAGAAATCGTGTCTTTAGAATTTGGGAATCAATGTTTTATCTACAACATTCAAAAATTTAAGAAAAACTAAAATAAGCTAAAAGAAAGACAACCATATATGATTTTCCCTGAAATGGGTATTCAAAAACTTAAGCATGTTTGAGTTGCTAAACATTTTCATTATTTTTCTTTAGTGTGCATTCAAATGAATGCAATGGAGTACTTGCCCTTATTCCTTTTCCAAATTATGCTTAAAATCAGATTTGTGATGCTGCTCAATTTTAGTTGTATCTTGTGTTTGTAAGTTTTTCTGTTTATTGGTTAAAATGATGGTATAAGGACAAGCTGGTGGGTTGAAATTTTTCGGCCTTAGCAAAAAACATTTTATCTGAATTGCAATCAAGTTTGTCAAAGTTCCAAGCTGGCAATGAGAGACATTACGATTTGCATACTAAGAGGTTTAATTATAAAATAAACGGAATATTTCATTCTAAAAGGAGAATGATTACCTGCACTTGAATACCTGAAGATTAAGCCATTGGAAACATCATGGTCTTCCAGCAGCTGAGCACTTGTCTCCTCTTGTTCAGAAAAATGAACAGTCCTGTCACGCTGGCACAGAAACTGATAGGAAAGGTACACGCAGTCCATTGATTATTACTCAGTAATAATAGTGACTAATGCTTTTTTTCTCCTTTTGCTTCTTTTTGTCAGTTTTTTTTTTTTTTTAATTTTAGATTCAGGGTGTACACATGCATGTTCGTTACAAGGTTATATTGTATACCCATTCTCCAGATAGTGAACATTGTGCCCCGTAGGTAATTCCTGAACCCTAACCCGCCTCTCAACCTTCTCCCCCCTTATTGGTGTCCTCAGTGTCTATTATTTCCATCTTTGTGGCCACTTATCTCCCACATATAAGTGAGAACATGTGGTGTTTGGTTTTCTGTTTCTGAGACCGTTTACTTAGGATGATGATCTCCAGCTCCAAAGGACATAATTTCATTCTTTTTTTTAAGTGGATGCATAGTGTTCCATGGTGTACATATACCACATTTTCTATATCCAGTAAATTGTTGGTGAGTACTAAGGTTCGTTCCATGATTTTGCTATTGTGAGTAGTGCTGCAGGGAATCCATGAGTACAGTTACCTTTTTTATATGTTGATTTTCTTCCTTTGGGTAGATCACTAGTAATGGGATTGCTGGGTCAAATAGTAATTCAATTTTTAGTTATTTGAGATATCTCCATACTGTTTTCCATAGAGGTTGAGCTAGTTTAAATTCCCACCAACAGTGAATGCGTGTTCCTTTTTCTTCACATTCTTGCTAACATCTGTTTTTCTTTGATTTTCTAATAATGGCCATTCTGACTGGTGTGAGGCAATGTCTCACTGTGATTTCAATTTGCGTTTCTCCAGTGATTGCTGATGTTGAGCTTTTTTTCATATGTTTGTTGGCTGCTTGTGTGTCTTCTTTTGAGAAGTATCTATTCATGTCCGTTGCCTACTTTGTTATACGATTATTTGATTTTTTTTGTGTTGAGTTGTTTGAGTTCCTTGTAGATTCTGGATATTAGCCCTTTGTCTGAGGCATAATTTGCAAATATTTTCTCCCTGTCAGTCGGTTTTCTGTTCACTCTGTTGATTACTTCTTTTGCTGTGCAGAAGTTTTTTCATTTAATTAAGTCCCAATTGTCTATTTTAGTTTTTGTTGCAATTGCTTTTGGGGTCTTTGTCATTAATTCTTTACCAAGGCCAATGTCCAGAAAAGTGTTTCTTAGATTTCCTTCTAGGACTTTTATAGTTTTGAATTTTACATTTAGATCTTTGATCCATCTTGAGTTAATTTTTGAATATGGTGAAAGATAGGAATCCAGTTTCTTTCTTTTGCATATGTCTAGCCAGTTTTCCCAGAAAAAGTTATTGAATAGGGTGTTCTTTCTCCATTGTTTATTTTTGTCAGCTTTGTCAAAGATCAGCTGGTTGTAGGAATATGGTTTTATTTTTGGGTTCTCTATTCTGCTCCATTGGTCAATTTATCTAGTCTTGTACAAGTACCATGCTGTTTTAATTACTATAGCCTTATAGTATAATTTGAAGTCAGGTAATGTGATGCCTCTGCAATTGTTCTTTTTGCTTAGAATTGCTTTGACTTTTCAGACTCTTTTTTGGTTCCATATAAACCTTAGAATTGTTTTTTCTAGTTCTGTGAAGAACAAAGTTGGTATTTTGGTCAGCATTGCATTGAATCCACAGATTGCTTTGGGCAGTATGGTCATTTTAACAGTATTGATTCTTTCAATCTATGAACATGGGATGTTTTTCCATTTGTTTGTGTCATCTACAATTTCTTTCATCAGTTTTTTGCAGTTCTCTTTGTTGAGTTCTTTCACTCCCTCAGTTAGGTGTATTCCTAAGTATTTTATATTTTTTTGTGACTAGTATAAATGGGATTGAGCTCATGGTTTGGTTCTTAGCTTGAGTATTGTTGATGTATAGGAATGCTACCAATTTTTGTACCTTGATTTTGTATCTTGAGACTACTGAAGTCATTTATCAGATTGAGAGGCTTCTTGGAGGAGTCTTTAGGGTTTTATAAATATATAATCATGTCATCCATGAACAGGGATAGTTTGACTTCCTCTTTGCTTTTTGGATATCTTTTATTTCTTTCCCTTCCCTGATTGCTTTTGCCCATCCCTGTCTTGTTCCTATTCTGAAGTGGAATGTTTTAAACTTTTCCTGGTTAAGTATTATGTTGGCTGTTGGTCTGTCATGTGTAGGTCTTATTATGTTCAGATATGTTCCTTCAGTGTCCAGTTTGTTGAGGGTTTTTATCATAAAGGGATATTGGATTTTGTCAAATGCCTTTTCTGCATCCATTGAGATAGTCACACACACACACACACACACACACACACACACACACACACACACATATATATTTTACTTCTGACTATGTGGTGTATCACACTTATTGATTTGCAGATATTGAACCATCCTTACATCCCTGGAATAAACCCCAATTGGTCATGGTGAATAACTTGTCCAGTATTTTGTTAAGGATTTTAGCATCTCTATTCATCAGGTAAATAGGCCTGTGGTTTTCTTTTCTTTTGGTTGCTATGTCTTGCCTGATTTTGTATCAGTGTGATTCTGATTTTATAGATTAAGTTTGGGAGGAGTCCCTCCTCTTTGATTTTCTGGAATAGTTTCAGTAGGATTGGTACCAGCTCTTCTTCATGTTTGATTGATAAAAATGTGCCCTGACTCCTTCTGGCCATGGGCTATTTTTCTAGGGGAGGGGGAGATGTTTTTATTTTTTATCTAATTTCATTGCTTGTTATTGGTTTATGAAGGATATCTATTTCTTCTTGGTTCAGTCTCTGGAGGGTGTATGTTTCCGGGAATCTATCCATTTCCTTTAGGCTTTCCAGCGTGTCGCCATAGAGGTGGTCACAGTAGTCCTTGATCATCTTTTTGATTTCTGTGGTAATAGTTATTGTGTCCTTTCTGTCATTTCTAATTGCATTTATTTGAGTTTTCTCTCATTTTTTCTTTGGTTAGACTAGTGACTAATATTTTTGAGGTCTTGGCATGCATCATGTACTGTCCTAAATGATTTATACAAATCATTTTATCTTTGCCACTATCTGAGGTAGATTTTACTTGAATCTTTGCTTTACAGATGGTGAAACTGAAGCACAAGACTGTAGCTCACAATGTCACGCATCTACCAAGTCTTGAACCTGAGACTTGAACCCAAATCTGTGTGGTGTAGAGCTCTTCCCTTAACCACACTGCTACCATGTCCCATTAGCTTTCAGACTAATCAACTATTTTGTTTTTTAATGAAGAAGGTGACCCTAATGTTCTATGCTTTTAGTAGTGGTTCTCAACTGGGATGATCTTGCAGGTATTTGAAAATGTCTGTAGATATTTTGGTTGGTCATGACAGGGAGTGGAGGTTAGGAATGATACTGACATCTAGTGAGTAGAGGTCAGAGATGCTGCTACACAAGGGATCAGTAACAGTGTTATAGAGCCTGAAACAAAAAGAAAACTCACCTGAGCCTGTGGGTTCGAGAACTGCCTGGGCAGCCAGACCTCATCTCTACAATAAATAAAAGAATCAGCCGGGTGTGGTAGCGCATGCCTGTAATTCTGGCTACCTGGAAGGCTGAGGAGGAAGAATCGCCGGAGCCCAGCAGGTCGAGGCTGCAGTGGCTGGAAGCGGCCACTGCACTCCAGTCTGGGCAACAGAGTGAGACTCCAACTCAAAAAAAAAAAAAAAAAGAAAAGAAAACTCAGCAGTACTGATATTGCCCTTATTTAAAATTTTGATATTTTCTTCATTATGGATTTTGAAGGCATTAATTTTGATTTTGTAGAATATATTAAAATATTGTTTATCTTGATTACTGAGATTTTTGTTGTCCTCTTAAATTTTGTGCCTGAGGCAAGTACCTTCGCCATTTCACTCTCATCACCCTACTCCGAGCTCTACTGCTAAATATCCTACAATGCATAGGATAGCTTCCAAAACCAAGAATTATCCAGTTCAAAATGTCAGTAGTGTGGAATTTCAGAAACTTTGGCCTGAAGTCCTGGAGAAAGTTTCCCCGTGGAAGAGCAAAGGGAGATAAAAGGATAGGAAGCACAATAATGGAAATCATAACAATGGCACTGTTTACTAGAGTCAATCTATGTTTAATCTATGTGTTGCTGCACATATGTTATCTCACACAGGTGTTGATCTGTCTTTTGCAAACCCACGCTGGGAGTCATTAGGTTGCCCTGCCCTCCAGTGTCAGAGCTGTCCTCTAGCCATCAATTAGGTCTAGCTCCACACTTGCTTAGGGTCACAGAAAACTGCACCACATTACTCTAACTATAAATGTAGAATGAGTTTTGCTTTCTCCAACAACAAAAATATGTTTTACATCACCTTGGCTGGATGTGATGTTTCGCACTGTAATCTCAGCATTTTGGGAGGCTGAGATGGGAGGATTGCTTTAAGCCAGGAGTTTGAGACCATCCCAGGAAAAATAGTGAGACCTCATCTCAACAAAAAATAAAAAAATAAAAAATTAGCTGGATATGGTGGTGCATGACTGTAGTTCCAGCTACTTGGGAGGCTGAGGTGGAAGGATTGCTTGAGCCCAGGAGGTTGAGGCTGCAGTAAGCTATGGTCACATCACTACACTCCATACCGGGCCACAAAGTTAGACCCTGTCTCAAAAAAACCCAAATCTTCTCCTTGAAAAAAATACAGTCTAATGAATTTGGGAGCCATTTTGTGGAAGATTGTCACCAATGTGATTTTTGGAGCTGCCAGAAGACACAATAAGTTTTTGCAAATCAAATGATCCTTGTCTGACCTGATATAATTTAATACTTTTATAAGGAGTGGTACCTTGGTTTTAAACCTCATGGCTGTTCTTAGGAAACACTCATGTAATTGTATTATGCTACTCTAAATGGTAAGCAATGGGGTGTTGTGGAAAGCTGGTGGACTTTAAGGGCAAATGGCCTAAATTCAAGTTTTCTCCATGATTTACTAGATATATGATCCTGGACAAATTAGTTAACATCTCCAGGCCACAGTTTTCAAGGCTGGTGACAATAGCATTACCTAGCAAGGTCTGGCATTGGTATAAGAATTAATTGCCAAATTAGATCTTTTCTTTTCCTCAAAAAGTGTATCAGGAGAAAGCAAAAGCTTCATTGTTCTGATTTAATTTTAAAATTTTTTTAATTTTAAAGATGTGGGGTACAATTCAGGGTTAAGCACATTGTTCTGCTTTCATAGAAATGTAAGACTTGTTTCTATTTGGAGAAAATAAACTAGATTTTATCGCTGTTAGCTGAAAATAATAATAGTAATTATGATAAAATATATATAACTTGGGAAGCTCTTTGAAGTTTTCACTATGAATAGCCACTAGAACATCTTCTGTCCCATCCCTCCCCATCATTTTAAGGGTAGCAAGCATTTGTTTCTTCAGTTTTTCCTGAAGTGGGTCTTCACCTTATTCCTAAAGCCATCTGGGCTGGTTTAGCTCAGTCAGAGCCCAGAGCTAATGAGGCCAAGGTCAGGGCTGCATCCCCATGGGGAACAGTTAGCTTTGCTCCCTTCTTTGGCCCTACCCTGCTTTCCTAACCCTACCAGCTGGCTTTCCGCCATGTGTTTGTTCCAAGGGGGGTAAGAAAAAGGGACTGTGACTGTGGACCCTAAACCAGCAACACAGCTGAAAGCCTGAGTCTTTGTATGAAAAGGGAGGCACATGCAAACCAATCCCCAATTCCTCTGGGCCTTGAAGACAGATGATTAGCACTGATGGTCATATAAAGGCGATGTTCACACTACAGATTATAATTATTTTCTTTCTAATTTATCTCCTTTTCCTGAGTGACTGACCCCATCAGAGAGTGGCAGCCACTTCCTGACACTCTAATATGGTCCATGGCCATTTAAGACCACATAACTGATGTCTGCTCTTGTCAGCAGTGTTATGGCAAGAACCTTCTGTGAAGCTTGCAACCAAGGTTAAACATTGAGAGGAAGGTCTTGTTAGTACCATCCCATTACTGTTGCTATGATACATTTGGTGTATTGATGGCAAGGCATGAACATAAAAACTTCCATGATCCAAGATAGGGAAGTTTATCATGTGGCTTTTGATTTAGCTTCTGTTGCATGTGTGTCTTCTAAAGTTGTATTTTCTTTCTTTTCTTTTTGTTTTTTGTTTTTGTTTTTTTTTTTTGAGTTGGAGTCTCACTCTGTCTCCCAGGCTGGAATGCAGTGGCACTCTCCTGCATACCACAGCCTGGACCTACTGGGCTCTGGAGATCCTTCCGCCTCAGAACTACAGGCATACACTACAGTGCCCAGCTAATTTTTAAATTTATTGTAAAAATGAGGTCTCACCATGTTGCCCAGGCTGGTCTCGAACCCTCAGCAATCCTCTCACCTCAGCCTCTCAAAGTGCTGGGATTACAGGCTTGAGATACTGCACCTGGCCTAGAGGGTGTTTTCTATCCACTACACCTGTATCACAGAGCAGCATTTTATCTTTTTGGTTGTAAACAGAAAAATATTAGCCAAAGTCCCCAGTAAAGAGACAGTTTCTGGCCGGGCTCGGTGGTTCAGCCTATAACCGAGGTGAGTGAATTGCCTGAGCCCGCGGGTTCGAGACCCACCTGGGCAACTTGGCGAGACCTCATCTCTACAATAAATCAAAAAAATTAGCCAGGCATGGTAGTGTGCGCCTGTAGCTCCAGCTACTTGGAAGGCTGAGGCAGAAGGATCGCCGGAGCCCAGCAGGTCGAGGCTGCAGTGGCCGGGAGCGGCCACTGCACTCCAGTCTGGGCGACTGAGTGAGACTCCAACTCAAAAAAAAAAAAAAAAAAGACAGTTTCTGCTAGAATTTCTTACTATTTCATTCATTAGTATCAAAACAGAAATTACATCAATTAAAATCTTTTCAAAAATAGTATCCACACTTTGCTTAGTGTTTCTTCTGTGTGCACAGGATATGGACTTTCTGTTTCTTTTGAAGACTGTTTATTATTTCCAGGCATTGCCTGAAAGAAGAGATGTTAAGAAAAGAAAAACTACATTTCGTATGAATGAAATTATACACAGCTCAGGCTATGGAAGTGTCAGAAAAAAGGTTTAATAGGCACTCAAGACTATTTTTAGAAATAGCTTTTTGTTATAAAAAATTCTGACACATAAACAGGTAGATTAATATAAAAGAGCCCTCAGGTACTCATCATTTGGTTTGCATAGCCATCACTCTATCCCAGTCCACACCCCTTCCCAATTATTTTATTTTATTTATTTTATTTTTTATTTATTTATTTATTTATTTATTTTTTGAGTTGGAGTCTTACTCTGTCACCCAGACTGGAGTGCAATGGCCGCTCCCGGCCACCGCAGCCTCGACCTGCTGGGCTCCGGCGATTCTTCCACCTCAGTCTTCCGAGTAGCTGGAATTACAGGCATGTGCTACCATGCCCAGCTGAATTTTTTGTTTTATTGTAGAGATGAGATCTTGCTGCCCAGGCAGGTCTCGAACCCGCGGGCTCAGGCAATCCACTCACCTCAGCCTCCCAAAGGCGCGGGATTACAGGCTGAGCCACCGAGCCTGGCTTCCCAATTATTTTAAATCAAACCCAAGATGTATCATTTCATCCACAAATACATCAATAGATATCATCATAATATAAAGCCTTCAAGTACATTTTAAATAGATTTGCAAAATGGCTGAAAATCTTGTAATGGGAGAAAAATCTCATCCTGAGTAGTGTTTATTTTCCTGGTTCATGTTTTTGTGTTACAGAAACTCTTAAAACCTGAAGAATTGACTGAAGAATTTGGGTGTTTGAGAGTCCTCCGAGAGTTATCTCTAGATGAGGCAAAGGTACTGGTATCCAGGTGCATACTCCAGAAGAAGTCTACCACCAAGCTGCCGTGAAGCCTATAACTGGGAGGAAGTCAAAAAGAAGAACTGGATCGATAAGAAGTGTAGCTTATCAAAAGGAATGTACCAAGTGAGATTTGAACATGTTGCTCTTGCCAGATGTGGTAGCTCATGCTGTAATCCTAGTACTTTGGGAGGATGAGGTGAGAGGCTTGCCTGAGCCCAGGAGGCTGGGACTAGCCTGGGCAACTTGACAATACCTGTCTCTACAATAAACAAAAAAATTTAGCTGGTATCCCCATTTTACAAATGAGGAAACTGTGACCTATAGATGTCTAAAGGCAGGGCCATGATTGGAATGTGATCACTGACTCCAGTGCCATTGTTTGTAACTACTATGCAGGCTTGCCTTTCAACCAGCTTCAAAAGTAGTAGGTTAATGGTCAGTAAAATTTAGAAAATGAATGGTCATAAATATGTGAACACTGAACCATATCTGAATCTCAGCTAAATTTTATGCCAGGTTATTTGGAATACATGCCTCTATTCATTCATTCACTCATTTAGCAAACATTATATGAACACCTACCACTAAGTTATATACTAGACACAGCAGTATGCTGGGGTCACTCCTGCCTAGGTGGACCCTTGAATACAAATTCTTTTTGTTTTAGGGTGAATTTATCTTTTTAAAAATAAAGACTGTTAAAATTAAAGTTTGAATATGTAGACATTTGGACTCTTTTGGTTATAAGTAACAGAGACCTATTTGTGACAGAGACCTACTTTAGCTAGATTAGAGAAATGGGAGAAATTTATTCTACAGACTCTGGGGTTCTCAAGAAACCCAGGAGGTAAGAATGCAGACAGGTTTGATCTGGAACTAGACACTGGGTTAATGGTAAGGACTTTTCTATTTCTCTCTTCCTCTGATCTGTGCTCCTTTCTGCATGTCAGTTTGATTATTTCTTTTTCTGCTCCCCAGGCTGCATGACAGCAGATGGCTATCCCTAGTGTCTGTATTCATATTATAGTCCTAGCTACCCAGAGTAAGACCAGGTTTCTCTTAGTATCCATTTTAAATTCATGGACAGCTGCCCACTCCTGGACCAGTCAGATGTGGTCAAGGAGGGGGTCACGGGGTACAGACATGTTGTCAGTAGCCAGGAGGACTGAAGAGGGAGGAGCAATACCCTGAACAGGAAGAGAAAGGGGCAGCCAAGAAGACAATCTACTAGGTATTCAGTGAAGAGACTGGTAACAAATACTACAAAAACACATTTAATTACATGCATTCACGTTTCTTACACTTCTTTCTGTGATGAGAATTAAGAAGCCAAATCAAATGTTACTCAAATGTCTGTCAATTACCCACAGGTACAATCATGGCAATTATTGTATAACATATGTACATTGTTTCAAATGCCTTGCCATGAATCTAGATAGAAACATTTCAAGTCAATATCAATTGGATTACCAAATCTAAAAAAATTTCTCACTGCATATCTTCCATGGTCACTTGGACCTTTATTCACTTTTATTTCAAGTGCCTATAAGTCCCTGAATAGGAGATGAAACTTATAAACCTTATGTTAACCAAGTTCTTGAGGCTGCAAAAGAAATGAGCTCTCTGCTTTCTACAACTAGTAGTACGATAAAAGATGCGTGCATATATCCCTTAACACTGATAATTGTGCTTTAAAAACTAACACAATTCTAGCTCCAAATTACATTCATATTTATTTTAATAATATCCCTCTAAAAATGCACTATATTCTTGTAATGGGTGTGTTTTACCTTTTAGCATTAGCTATTATGTCATTCTACCTAACAAATAATACTGCATAGTATATACTCTATTTTGTCTATAGCCATGTTGTTTAAAGTGAGGGAAAATCTCATTTCCTAGGTGTAGTGGTGATTTTCAGCTATTTAAACCAGTTTTACACCAATGAATGGGATGTAAGCAGTTATAACAATGTGTTTTTGAAATTGCCATAGGCCATCAATGGCTTCAATATTTGGTCAATGAGATCTGGCAGCAGTTAAGAAGATGCAGGTTACATTAAATTGAACAGACTGCATGTGTTTCCCCATCTCCTCTTGGGAAAGACACATCTTTTGTCAGAAGAGGGGGAGGTTCAACTCCTCAGGAAGGAGTTCTGTGCAAAAAGGCATTGACTTTCTAGTTTAGACTCATGAAAAGTCATTGAGGGGATACATGTAAATAAGGGTTGTGGGGTCAGTCCTTCACTCTTAAAGCCAGAATGATGCTTAACATTCCAGACCATGGTCTTCCGCAAAGCACCAGGAGCCTCTTCAAAGGCCACCTTTGCCCTGTTCCCACCCTGTTAGCACAAGGTGGAAATTCTATTTTGAGTCCTTATAATGAGAACAATCAATAACATTTTTATACTGATTTACCATTTACAAATCACTTCCACATGCACTTTCTCATTGGAATTGAACAATTCATTTTTACAAATAAAGTTATTTAGTTTGTGAGAGAGTGAGTAACCTGTCCGTTGTTAGAAAACCAGTAAGTCATGAAGCCAGGACTAAAATCTAGGTTTTTGGCTCCAAATCCTGTTCTTTCTCAGGCTTACACACATGACTTCTCCAGTGGGAGTGTGTTTTTGGCAAATCTCCAAGCCAAAGGATACCATGGCTTCCTGTCTCAAGGGAACTGGACAAAAGGTTTAAAGACAGTTGGGCAAAGCAGGGATAAAGAAATTGATACTTCACTGCCCAGAGTTTAATTTGTTAATCGAGTTACCACAGTTAATGATACGTTCAAATTCCTCACAATTACATTAAAAAAATACTTTAGGACTTTAAAAAGTGACATGTAGAAAAAATAGAGCCTATTCAGGTAAGATGTTTGAAGACCTTTACTAGTATTTACTTGCCTAGCTCATCTTCCTGTCCTCCCTCTCCCACCAAAAAAGTGAGAAGAACATTGGAAGGTTAACATTTTTTCAGATACAAATTTTCATTTCAGATGTACTCAGGCAGCAGATCTAGGAATCTAGGTTTGAGACACTTAACAGAACCATCTTTTAAAAATGCGCTCCAAGCCGGGCTCGGTGGCTCAGCCTGTAATCCCGCGCCTTTGGGAGGCTGAGGTGAGTGGATTGCCTGAGCCCGTGGGTTCGAGACCCGCCTGGGCAGCGAGACCTCATCTCTACAATAAATCAAAAAATCAGCCGGGCGTGGTAGCGCATGCCTGTAATTCCGGCTACTTGGAAGGCTGAGGCGGAAGGATCGCCAGAGCCCAGCAGGTCGAGGCTGCGGTGGCCGGAAGCGGCCACTGCACTCCAGTCTGGGTAACAGAGTGAGACTTTCACTCAAAAAAAAAAAAAAAAATGCGCTCCATTTTATGATTTTAAAGTGATTCGATTGAAAAACACCTGACAGTTTCCTCTAGGGGCACAGTGATAGTGTGGAAGATAAGCTTGAAGTTCTAGAATGTTTTTCTTACAGGTTTGTGTTTACCTTTCTCAGTTATTCTCCGCTTTGTGGATGCTGCACAAAACTACTGCCTGGTGATTTTTTAATAACGAGCAAGAGGACATCAGAGGTACATACCCATTTTTACTCCTCCCTTACGAATTCTTAATCAGGGACTCCACCGAGGACACAGCCAGGACATGTTATTGAACCTCTCTAGTTGTTGTAAATATTAACTATAAATACCAAGCTCATTTTCTTCCTATCCCTTGGAAAAGGAAAGTTATGGTGCATGTGCAGTCAGAATTTTCTACACTTACATCCAAATAATAAAGACTGGGATTTTAATGGGTGATAATAGCAGCATTATGGCCAGTTAGTGGCCTCTTGAGTGTGTAGCAGAGTGAACAGTTTGCTTGATACATTCCCACCTGAACCAAACACTGTTATCTACTTATTTCTTATACCCTTTCCCACTCACCTGGAACAAAACACTTCCCTTTGTTGTATCTTATCTAGGAACAAGGAAATGCCACTAGCTACAGGTAAATATGACCTTTGTGAACTGGCAGAAACCTTCTTCAATGGGATGGCTTGGAGCTCTGGTTTCCAACATGAGATTAATTTCAAAGTGGCCTTCCCAGAGTATATACTTAACCATGGATTTGTTGGTAGTTTCTGGTGGTTTGTTGATGCAATTATACCTCATGCTAATAAAAAGCCATATTAGTTGAATGTATAGAAACTTTGTTAAAATTTATTAAAACAAGGAGTCAAATCCTAAATATTAAAACACTTCATTAGTTGACATTTATGATAGTAAATCGTGTTACTGACTACTAAATCGATATGCTTTATAAAATGTCATCAAATTAACATATCTGGAATGTTGCTAGCAAAGATGAATAGTTGTATAAAAATAGAGTTGCCAGATAAAGTAAAGGACACTCCATGACATTTGAATTTCAGATAAACAACAAATAACTTTTAGCCTAAGTTTGACCCATGGAATATTTGGGACCTACTCACACTAAAAAAGTATTTGTTGTTCATCTAATTCGGATGTAACTGGGCATCATGTACTTTTAGACATGAAGCCATCAGATCGAATAGCAATTGTTCTTAATGCACAGATCAATTGAAATAAGCCTGTTAATAACAGGCAACACACTGGAAAGGAGTATTTTTCAGCAGAATCTCTATTAAATAGTGTATTTTACAAATAATATCAGAATTGTGCCTAAAGAGGTATATGCTTTTATTTGTTCTCTGAGTTTGATGAGCCCATATTGTGATTAACCATACAGTAGCAGACGGAATCTTAGAACAGTGTGTCCTCCAGCTGTGGCAGAGAGCCAGGCAGCAATTAGGAAGAATTGCAAGAGCTTACCAGGCATATGTTTGGATTTCTTTTGCTGCTGTTAGAAAAGACTTCAGATCTGTGAAGGTGATTAGTCCAGAATACTCCACAGCTTCAGCCAGGATCAAAAACATTTATAGTGTTCCTTGAACTGCTTTTAATGTAAAGAAGATTTTAGGATTATTTTCTGAAAGGCGTAATTAATAATGAGAGCAGTTGTAGCAGCAGCAGCAGCAGTTCCTATTTATTGAAGGTCTAATATGGGCCAGGAACTATAGTCAGCTCCTAACTTTTTGTTGGACCCTGGCTAATTCTGGCCTCTAACTCAAGTCTAATCTAGGTCTAAATTTTAACCACTATGCTGAATTCCTTCTATGAATGACAAATTTCATACAGAAATATCTCGACTTAAAATATGAGCCATGTATGTATCTGTGGTATGGATTAATGGGGGAGGGAGATGCTTTGGGTTTCCAGAACTCACTTCTGGGTTAATATCAATTTAGGGACATTGCACTTTAAAAATCATAAAACCACTGGGGAGAAATTAATCTCATCAATTTCGTTATTTTATTCTCAATGCCATTCCAGAAAGGATTTAAGGCAATTTGTTAACTAATTTTGTGCTAATTTTTATTATGTTAAAATCAGGTTTTTAAAATTTTACTGGAACTGTGCTACTATTTAGCAAACACTTTAGAGCACCTCTCTGGCTCTTGCCCTCAAGGAATGTCACCTGGTTAGGAAGAGACAGGTAAAATAGAATTACCACAAAGTAATCCTCTCAGACTTGGAAATACTCCAGAGATTAAATCTGTTCTGATACAACCTGACGCAAGAAGAAAAACAATATAAAAGTTCAATTTCCACCCATCCCTGTCCCAATTAAGAAATGATCAGAGGTTTTGTCATTTGCAAAATGGGAGCAGTAATCTCTTCCTTGTTTTTCACTTTACCTCTGAGTTCAGAGTGTTAGCACCCTTTGGGCTTTTCTCCCTTCAAGGAAGAACTGTCTGCACTTTCTCAGCTGTCCCTTTTGTCACCTGATCCAGGATAAAAGGGACTTGTGAACTTTTGATGACTGCTCCTGCAAGAGCGAATCTGATGGCCTGCCCTCAGGTGGGAAGATGAGCTTTTTGATGGATAATCTTGCTCAACCAGATGGCCCTCCCGTAGATTACCTTCAAGGTGTGCTGGCTCGTCTGTTTCCTTCTGACCTCAGTTTGAAATCCCACCAGTTTTCTGGATGAGAATATTGGCCAAGGCTCAGAGAAGGAAAGAGACTTGCTGTAGGAAACTTAGCTAGTTAGTTACAGAGGCAAAACTAGACTCTTGTGCCTTCTGAATTTTAGACGAAAAGTTTTGGGTTTATATTGTGCAGTTTTGTACTGTCTTCAGGCTTAGTTTGAGTCCTCAGTCTTTTCTTTGGTTTAGAACCAGATTCTATAGGTTGCAGCCATCATTTATCAAGAACAGAAGCATTCCTAGTGAGGATCTTGAAATTCATTACATAATCTTTCAGGATAGAGAGATTTCAGACCTAAAGGCACTCATTTGAATCATAAATTAAAATAATAACCCTTTTCTGCCAAAACAAAATAGTTAGTAGGTTGTTATTATTCCTGGGGAAAATCCTAAAAAATAGTTTTTGAAGTTATTTGAAGGACTAAACTAGAAAGCTGAGGATGGGAAGTACAGTAATAACCAGTTACAATAAATGGCATTATAGAAGGAGGATTACAACTGGGAAACTATTATACTCCAGTCACTTCTGTTGCTTGAGAAAGAGGAAGCTTTATTTCTTTTAAAATGCAATTCTATTTTTTATACATGTTTTCTGTGTGATAACAATTGGTCTCTGACTTTATCTAAGCTCTTCCTGAATAAACCTGAAACTGTAACTAAATGGTTTGAAAACAGCCAGCCAGAAAAAAAGGCAACCAGCACGGTTATTTGATAATATAATGCATAGACCAAACTGACTTTGTGTGGCATTTTGTAGACCCTTCTTTGATCAGGCAAGCAAGGATCAATAATTAACATTTCCCAAATGCTTTAAAATTATTCATTGATCACAATAGCACATCTGTAAAGACATTTCCATATGAGAAGCATAAGGCTCTGATCTGTTTAGATCAGACCACCTGGTCCCCAATTGGCAGCTCCCAATTTACAAATGAATCATGTCATGTTCCAGACATTAGTATGTAAGTCAGTTAGAAACCTGGGGCATGTTTTCCCATAGAAGTGATATTATTTATGATGGTTAGTTTCTTAGGTTAACTGGCAAACACGATTGCCTTTCAATTACATCGTGAATTAGCTTACAAGTCTATTTAAATCATAGTGTAATTAAAGAACAATAGTGTTGGCCAATTAGCCTAAAAAACTAAATACAAGAGTAAAACCTGTATTTCTCAGAAGACAGTGGTAATGAATTGGTGTGAGTGCACCCATTTAGATTACAGAACTCAAATCTACCTGGTAAAAAAATCCCTCAGATTCAATTTGTTCCTATCATTCATCATTTGTAAAGGGATAAGCTTGAATAACCTGGTGTGCTGTCAGAGGCAGCTGCTGTAGGAAGACGTCGCCTGAGCAGCCAGACCTGAGAATCTGGGCTACTGCCAGTCATTTGCTCTGTAAAATTTTCCTGACTGGCACTCAGAAAAATGGAGTAAGTCCCATGGCGGGATTGTTCTCCTGGGCTCCTTGTGTCCTGCCCTACTATCTGGGCCCCACCACTTCTACCTGGAGAAGAGGTTGAAGAAAGGGAAGACGTCTTATGAGAAAACAAGGTGTTCAACTTCCTTTTTTTTTTTTTTTTTTGAGTGGGAGTCTCACTCTGTTGCCCAGGCTAGAGTCCAGTGGCATGCTCATGGCCACCCCAGCATCAACTCACTGGGCTCAGGTCGATTTCTCTGTTTCAGCCTTCCAAGTAGCCAGAACTACAGGCGTGTGCTACCGAGCCCAGCTAATTTTTAAAAAAAATTTATTGTAGAGAGGAGGTCTCGCCAAATTTCCCGGGCTGGTGTCGAACTTGCGGGCTCAGGCAATTCACTCATCTCGGCCTCCCAAAGTGCTGGGATTACAGGTTGAGTCACCGAGCCCGGCCAACTTAAAAAATTAAAAAAAATATGCTTATATACGTGATATACATATATGTGGGTATACAAATAATATGGGCCCATTGTAAACAAATTGTGACATAGAAAAGTTAAAGAGGGTTTTTTCATAAGATGTCTTTCTTCCATTTCTTCAAGTAAAAATTGCTCATAATTCTGCCAGCCACAGAAAACTATTGTTAATATTTAAATAATTTAAATAATTTTTAAAATATTTGTGAGTATACACACACATTTTTTTTCTACCTTTTAAATTTCTTATTTTAAAGATGTGGGGTACAATTCAGGGCTAGGTATACAAGTATTCATTGTGCAGGTACCTTTGTTGATGAGGTGTGCCTTCCTTCCTCAGGCAGATTCCCACTACTGCCAATCCCATCTCCCTGCCCTCCCCCCCCGCAGTTTCCTACTACTGCCAATCCTTTTCTTACACTATTGCGATAATTGTTCAAGGTCCACTTATGAGTGAGAATATGTGATACTCAGTTCTTTGTTTCTGTACACACACATCTTTAAAAATTACTATGAGATCATACTAATATTGATTGCTGACTTTAATAAAATCTTAATAATATATTGAAGATATTTTCTATGTTAATAAATATAGATCTATTTATTTTAGAAAGACAAATTTATGAATAAATAAATATCGATCCACATCAGCATTTTTAACAACTGCTTAGTAGCCTATTGTATGGGTAAACTGTCATTTGTTTACTCCTCCCCTATAGATAGGCTTCACTCATTTTTGATACGCTGTATAGACAGTGTGATACTAGAGCCCGCTTGACTTGTGCTGGTTCTGGAAAGCTATTGCTAGTATCTCTTCCCAACTTCCCTTTCAGTGAGGTCATGCTGGTAGCTTAAAATTGACCATGGTGGATGTATTTACACTGTGGAAATCGGCAAATGCTACAAATAGGGATTTTTTGTTTTCTCCCAGAGAACTGATGTACTAGCACATCATACAGAGCCCCTTTGCTCATATCCTGGTTTCTCTTTGCCTAACTCAATTAGTCTGATGAGGGTGGATGATGGAAGAAATTGACAACAAATAATCACAGTTACAACCAGTCCTCAAACTTTGATAACATAGATCTGTTTGTGGCTAATGCACCTATCACGAAATGCAGGCATTGTATCCTTACAATTCTGTGTAAATAAATAATAATAAGGTTTTGGAAGCCAAGTGTTTTGGCAAATAAATTAAAGCTGTGTTATCTGTTAACCTAGTAACAAGTTTCAGATTGGACAGATTACAGCAAAGCCAGCAATAAAAAGAGTCTAAAAGAACACAACTGGTGTTTTAGCTTTCCAGGGATTTTCATTGTTTCTGTAACAGAAAGAATGCTCACTGGGAGAATAGCTCTTGTGATCCCTGAGTGTTTGCTCTATTTACTATGGAACTTTAAACCTGTGGCTACAAGAGCATGGATTAGGAGCACACTTCTGGATTCTTCTTTTCTTGCCAGGGTTTCTTCTTCTCTGATCAGGTTCTAGTTTTTTTGAAAGAGTGGGAAATAGGGCAAAGGAAATATGGTGCTTACCTTTCAGGATACCAAAGACATGTCATTTCAGTACATTTTGCTTTTTGCCTTGACAAAGTAGAAGGGGCATAGGTTAAAGGACATTTTGTTAATATAAGAGTTGTTACTTGTATCAGTTAATGTCTCTCTGTCCCTAACACAACAGTACCTTGAGTGCCTCAGAAACTGTGTTCCACAATACGCCTTTATTTTTTCCCCACATTACTTTTAGCAGTATAGTGTGATGGTGAAGAGTGTAGGCTCCAGAATCTGACAGATGTAGATTCAAATCCCAGCTCTGCCATTTACAAACTATGTGACCCTGTGCATGTTACTTAACATCCACTCAGAGTCTCAGTTTCTTCAACTATAAAATGGGGATGATAACGGTTTTGTTGTTAAAATCAATCTAGATGATGCATATAAAAGGTTAGATACAGTGCCTGGAATATAGTACAAGCTCAGTACCACTGCGATTTTCCTGTAAAGGTCTAGTACTCTCTATACATTTTACAGAAATGCCATTGAAAGGACCCCCCCGACTGCCCTCATGTACCCCCAAATGATCTTTAAAATTAAAAAAATTCTTGCTCTAGTCAAAATTATTTCCTGCTTAACATGACATACATTTTCTAGTTCATCTCAACTTAAGCTTCTTATGATACAAACAGCAGCTGTTGAATTTTTTTCTCCATCCTCCCCATCCTTTTAAGCCTGTCTCCTCCAGAGAGACTTCCCTGATTACTCCAGCCTCCAGTGCTTATGTGTGCTCTCATAACTAATGTCCTCCACCAATTCCACTTCTCTTCCTCTCAGGATTACTCACATGGGCCTGAACCATGCCCTACCTTGCGACAGGTCTGGAGCTCTTACAGCAGAATTGCCATTTAACCCTCATGTCATCTGATAACTGCTCCTGATTCCTAAGACAGAGCAGCAAGACTTACATCAATCCAGCTGTGCGTTGGGAATCAGTTTGACAGATTCAGCTAATAAACATACGGGGTTCTGGGTTAGGTTTAAAGTTCAGATAAACAACAAATATTTTTTAATGTTTCTTAATTTTTAAATTTTACTTTTAATTGACAAATACTAATTTTATATATTTACAGGGTATGATGTGATGTTTTGATATATATATATAATGAAATAATTACATAAACTAATTAAATATATATCACCTCACACATATTTTTTGTGGTGAGGACATTTAAAATTATTCCTTTAGCAATTTTGAAATGAATATTTTTTAGCATGAATAGATTTAAAATACTGTGTGAGGCACATTTATGTAAAAAGTTATTTGCTGTTTATCTGAAATTTTAATTGAAATGGGTGGTCTGTATTTTTTTCTGATCACTCTAACTGGGAAGTGAGCAGAAAGACCCTAAGAAGGCAAAAGAGCTGTTACAAATTTTGGGCATTCAGGTACTCTGAGACAATTTACCCATTTAACAAATACTTCCTGATCTAGTTTGTCTTTGTCTATCAGGGCAAATTGTACAGTTGTGCATGGGGTGCTTACAGCATCATTTTTTTATTAAGGAGGGGCACCATTTGTAATGTTGCATTTACTTTTTACATAATTATACAACTTACATAATTTCTGCATTTACTTCTGTTTTCTAGCGTATGGCAGCAGTGTCTTAATCTAATAATATCAACACATTATGACAATTTTCTTTGACAGACATAATTAAACATTTTGAGGAAGGGACAGCTTTTTCTAGTTTACACCAAGGTGTGGTTAGTGGTAATCTGTACCTATTGCAGATTAACCATAAAATGTGCTACAGGGTTTTTACACCATGAGTTGTGACCCATTGATTGGCTGGGAAATCATTTTAGTTTTAATAGGTCATGGCCAACATTAATGACGGTGATGATGGAATAGAATAGAACATCAGAGTGTGTTTCATGTAAAAAATATGTTGTTGGAAGTTTTGATTTAGTTTTTTTATGCATATGTGTACTGGATGTTGGTAAGAATATATTTCTGATTCTGTCTCACTATCAAAAGGTTTGAAAAGCACTGATGTGTGTGTTAAAAAAACAAAACAAAAAACAAAAAACAAAACTGAAATCATGAGACCAGCAAATCAGTGTTCAAATCCAAATTCTGCTCCATGCTTGCTGTGTAACCTTAGGAAAATTACTTGACCCTTCTGGGCCTTGGTTACCCCATTGGCAATTTGGGAATAATAATTGTACCTGCCTCAAGGGTTGTTTTGAGGATTTAATTAATTAATCCATGCTAAGCACTTAGCAAGGGCCTGGCATGTAGCAGGGGATCATTGCAGTTTTTGCTGTTATTATCAGTGATTAGCTGAGAGCTGAGGGGGTTGGACGAGACAGGCTCATTAACTGTGGGTGAGTAGTGACAGCTGACAGCCAGATGTGGAAAGAAAGAGTATTCAGAATAATGCAAAAGCAGACGAGGCACAATAAAGGATATTCATATAGATGACCCTGAGTCACCAGGAAAAGGTTAAATTATGCCCAGAGTGTTCCATTGAATAAGACAAATTTGTAACACATTTAGAAGGCTTTCCAATGAAAATAGTCCAAACAAACAGAATTGAAACACTTAACAGAACATACCAGTTAATTGGACAATTAATGTGAAAGTTTTGGTTCCACTGCAAGTTCAGTTAAATGAGGTACTCGAGTTCTACATTTTCCCTGCAAGCAATTCTTGATTCCCAGGTAAGTTGCAGGCTCTCTCAAATCACAGACTGAATGTTTAGTTCTTTCTGGATCTCCTGCAGAGTCAATTTGGGGCCAAGCACACAGCTGTTAGTCCCAAGGTCCCAAGGTCCCCATTATCCAGGCTAAAATGTGGGGGCAGCTCCCTCTTCACCCCTGGTAGAGTAAGACACTTCTGCAAACTGGATCAGGTACTGTGGATGGATGGATGGTGATCTTCCCTTCATCTTGCTCTTAGTTGTCTTTGGGAGATGAGAGATAGGTGCAGAGGCAGAGTGTTTACAATCCTCTTTCATATTATATTGCTGCTTACTAATATTTGTCAAGCACTCATGTGTGTGTGTGTGTGTGTGTGTGTGTGTGTGTGTGTGTGTGTGTGTGCGACGTGTGTGAAAGAGGGGGGTAGTAGGGGGAGAGAGAGAATGAGAGAGAGAGAGAGAATGAGAGAGAGAGAGAGAATGAGAGAGAGAGAGAATGAAAGAGAGAGAGAGAGAGAGAGAGAGAGAGAGAGAGAGAGAGAGAGAAAGCATTAAGGCTCCAGAGCCACCCTAGACTGGTAGTTCAGAATCCTTTTGAGTACGAAGACTCTCTTACAATCACAGCCATTTTATTTTTTCTGAGCAAATCAAACAACTAATCTTGTGGAACTTGATACAGACATTTTAAAAAATGTGCCAAGAGTAATTTTCAAATCCATTTGGAGTCTATGGCATAGCAATCCAACATTCACTTAGAAGGCCCAAGGTTTCTCTCAAAGTGTGAATATGTGTGGAGATTCCTTTTTAATATTTGCAGTTTTGTGATGTACTTCTTCCCATCCGACCATCCCAACTGCTACATTGATGATAGGTGTACTATTAGAATATGGTGAATGATAAAAAAAATACATGGGTGAAAAAACTATGAATTTAATAGCACTTTAAATGATTGATCTTAGCTATATCTATCTACATTTAAAACATAGCACACATATGAGCATGGCATTATTTTAATATATTGCTATGACACCTCCCTGTACTCTTCCTTCTTTGCAGTTGCACAACTTGTAAATATTTTATGTCCTCATTCATTAACTAATTTAATGCCTGTCTCTTCCACTATACTGTGAGCACCGTGAGACCAGGGACTACCTTAATTTCTGATAACTCTTTTTTTTCAGTGCTGAACACAATGCCTGGGCCCAGAAAGATGCTTGCTAAATATCTTATAAATGAGGAAATGAATGACATAGTTGCATTTGCAGCTTCTGGGCTTTTCTGTGGTTCTAGTGGAACCAATCAGAATTGAACTTTCCTAAATCTTCCCAAAGGGAAGACTGAGTTGAAACTGCACACATGTGATTGAAAGTAAGAGAAATCATGTGGGTATTGAACATTGTCGGTAGAATAACTGTATTTAACAAATACATGTACAATGTATAACTAGGGTAGAGATCAGTGCTCCTTGTTGGCTATGGGGATGAGATGATGTTCAAGCCAAGATCAAAAAGGCAAGTAAACTGGGTGTAGTGGCTCATGCCTGTAATCTCTGCATATTGGGTGGCTAAGATAAGAGGTTTGCTTGAACCCAGGAGTTTGAGACCAGTTTGGGCAACTCAGAGAGACCTTGTCTCTACAATAAATAAAAAATTAGCCAGGCATGGTGGTGCGAACCTATAATCCCAGCTTCTTGAAAGGCTGAGGGAGAAGGATCACCTGAGCCCAGCAGTTGAAGTTGTGGTAGTCATGATCGTGCCACTGTACTCCAGCCTGGGAGACAGAGTGAGACTATGACTTTAAAAAAAGGGAGGGGGGCAAGTAAAGTTGATTACATGAAGGGAGTTATATGGGCAGAAGGGACTGCTGGCATCCAGACCCTGCAGTGGAAAACAAGAGGTGTGCTAGAGGGAAGGCTGGCAGTGCTCAATGAGGAAACTGATGGTAAACACTGGCCTCTGTGAGAGCTTGTGATTTGGGGATACAATACTTAAATTAAGTTCTAGTTCTTATTCTGAGTTGGTGATACATGCCTAGGTGCAAAATTCAAAAGCAACAAAGGACAAACAATGAAAGGTATATTTCACTCCCACCTAGTGAGCCTTTCTGCTGCCAACCCAACTTCTTTCCCTAAGAAATCTGCTGTTGTCAATTCTTAAGATAAAATTTACGCTGAGGAAAGATTTCAGGTTCTGTTTGTGTGAACTAAATGAGTACCTAAATAAGTAAATCAATATTTTTCTACTTTTCACCCTCCCCCAAGATGTACACCAGTAGCATCTTGCTGACCATTCTTTTTAACTTCTTCCTATGCATGTGTGCCTATGTATGTGAGTCCACATGCACATAATTTTTGCCTAAATGGGACTATAAAATACAAGTTGTCACTATGGACACCTTTCTTTAAAAAATGTGCAAACTTTTTTCTTACACCTTATACCACTCCCACAAAGGTAATCAATGTGAATAACTTGGTAATTATATGTTAATGCCTCCCTCCATGCTTGTATAATTATATAGAACATTTATATTATATATACATAAGGGATGCTTTGGTCATTTGATTTTACAACAGTGGCATCCAAGTACAGAATATGTAGTACCACCTCTACATGGCATACTACATGGAAGTATACTACATACTTCCATGTAGTATGCCATGGAAACCACCTCATTCCTTTTTATAGTACATAAAAGGCCATGGTGTGGATGTGAAATTAACTCAGCCATACACTTCTTTACAAACATGCCTTACATTTTCAGTGCCTATTTCTGTGGAATAGATTCCCAAAAGTGGCAGTGCTAGGTTGAAGTATACTTATATATTTAATTTCAGTAGATAATGCCAGATTTTGCTCCAGAGGCTGTAACAATTTACATTTCTTTTTTTTTCTTTTTAATTTTTATTATAAAGATATGGAGTACATTTCAGGGTTAGTCATACAAACATTGATCATGCAGGTACCCTTGTTGATGAGGTATGCCCTTCCATCCCCTAGCAGTTTCCCTCAATTGCCAATCCCACCCCCCCGACAGTTTCCCACTACTGCCAGTCACTTTCTTAGAGCATTATAATTGTTCAAGGTTTGCTTACGAGTGAGAACATATGGAACTCTGTTCTTTGTTTCTGTGATAAATCACTGAGTATGATCGACTCCAAATCCATCCAAGTTGCTGCAAAGTCCATATATTTGTCCTTTGTTATGGCTGCATAATATTCCATTGTGCATATGTACCACATTTTTAAATCCAGTCCAGCTTTGATGGGCAACATGGTTGGTTCCATGTTTTTGCTATTGTGAATAGAGCTGCAATAAACATCCATATGCAGGTACCTTTTTTGTAGAATGATTTGAGTTCCTCCGGGTATATTCCCAATACAGGAATTGCTGGGTCACATGGAAGGTCAATTTCTAGTTCTTTCAGGAATCATCACACTGTCTTTCAAAGAGGTTGTACTAATTTGCATTCCCACCAGCAGTGCAGAAGTGTTCCTTTTTTTCCACATCCTTGCTAGCACCTCTTGTTTGTTTTATTAATGATGGATATTCTTGTAGGGGTAAGGTGGTATCTCAAATGTGATTTTGATTACATTTCTCTGATGATGAGTGAGGCTGAGCACTTTTTCATGTGCCTCTTGGCTTTCTGTATATCTTCTTTTGAGAAGTGTCTATTCATGTCTTTTGCCCACTTTTTAAAGGGGCTGTTTGTTTTTTTCCTTTCAGCGCATTTGAGTGCCTTATAGATCCTAGATGTTAGGCCTTTGTCCGATAGTTGGCAAACATATTTTCCCATTCTGTGGGCTGGCTCCCAGCTCTCTTGATGGTTTCTTTGGTTTTGCAGAAGCTCATTAATTTGATGAGGTCCCACTTGTCTATTTTATTTCTTAAGGTATTGGCCTTTAGGGTTCTGAATAGGAATTGGTACCCAGTTCCAATTTTCATAAGGGTGTTTCCTGCATTTTCTAAGATTCTTATAGTTTGAGGTTTTTTGATCCATTTAGAGTTATTTTTTATGTATGGTGATAGGTACAAGTCCTGTTTCCATCTTCTGCATGTGGTCAGCCAGTTTTCCCAGCACCATTTACTGAATAGGTTCTCCTCTCCCCAGTGGTTGTTGTTGGAGGCTTTGTCAAAGATGAATTGGTTGAGAAAAATTTGCATGTCTACCTGCAATATTCCCCAACATTTCTGCATTTACTTTTGTAAAAAACAAATTTAGGATAGCCCTTCAATTTGTTATCAGCTATTTGTTGTCCCAAATTGTGAAATATTTTGAACACTGCAAATACTTGAGTAGATTCACCTTTAAAGCCAGAGCCCTGAGTAGTAAAATGGTTTGATTTTATCCATTTGATCTTAAAGCAACTTGGGTTAATAATCAATATAATAGCTCCCAGTTGCCAAGAGTTTCTGCTGCGTTCAGCATTTGCTAAGTATTATTTATTTTAAACCTATAAGCTATTAGCAGACACTCTTACTGCTTCCATTTTACAAATAAAGAAAACTAGGTACAGAGAAATTGAGAGACTTACCAAAGGTCACACAGCCAGGAAGTGGTACAGTGGGTCTGTGTTCAGTATTGGACTCTTATTCACGGTGCCACTCGACTTAGATTAGCATATATATCTTTGGGCTACTGGACATTGAGACTAGTCATGACATTTGCTGAGGTGCACCTTTGCCCCTTACAGAGACAGGAATGAACTGGGGTACAGCCAAGGTTTCAAGTGCTCCATGTTTGGACCTGGTCAACGGGATGTGGGTGGCTGTGTCTTGCAGCTCTTGAGAGGGTCAAGCCCCTCCTGAGGGGAGCAGGAGTGTCCTCTCAGCGAAGGGAAATCACAACTCCAAGAAGAGAGGCTAGAGTCAGTGTGTGCAGTGTGCATTGGGAAGCTGGATTTTTATCTCCCATTCCCAGGCAGAATTTCTGTCATTCAGGAACTGGAAGTCTTTCCTTAAATATGCTTCCTTTACAGCTACTTTGCTACCAAAAGCTTTCTAGCCTGTCTAAGCAAAATGAGACAGGCAAAGAACTTCTGAGGAAAAAGTCTTGAAGCAACTAATCGCCTGGCCTTGAGTCTGTTTTCATCCCTGCAGCCCTGTTTCTGTGCCGACAGGACCAGATCAGGATGCATTCTTTAATGTCACTGTGATAGCAGAAGTGCTTATGTAAATGGATTCATAGAAACCATTAATTTCCTCAGCACAGAATTCCAGCCAAATCTTCCTCATGAGAGAAAGTGAAGGGCATATTACAATTCTACCCCAAGGGACACTTATAAGGAGTTAATCAGATGCAGATTGGTTCATCAAATAAAGGGAATCACTGATATTAATGCTTTGGCTGGAAATTGTTTCACCTTGAAAGGGTAATCAAAATAACTATCATTTATTGAGTACCCAGTAAATGACAGGCGATTTGATACATCATCTCATTTGATTTTTATTGCAACCCTACTGAAGTAGGTATCATTACTGGGCCCATTTTGCAGATGAGCCAATTGAGGCTAGGGGAGATTAAGTGTCTTTCTGTCCAAGAGCATACAGTGAGTAAGTGGTGGGAGATGCGATTGGCAATCAGGAGTGTCTCAGCTTTCTTTAGGCTCCTTGCCCTCTGCTCCCCAAGCCTGCTGAGGTTTTTGCAGTTATCGCCTTTTCTTGAACACTTGCATCTATCTAATCAGCATCAGACATTTATAGTAACAACTGTTTCTGTTTATCAAAGACTTGCTATATGCTATGTACTTCACATTTATCTTACACAGTCTGCATGACTCTAAACTTTGAGCTTTTTGTCTTTGATTTTCCACCACTTCATTTCTAGAGGTAAAGTTTCCCTTTGCAAGTGAAATTACATGCTTCATCTTATTTGCCAAGGTGACTGTTTTCACGGAGTCTGTCATGGTTGGGGTTTGTGTCTAAGCCTTAGAGAGTACAAAACAAGCTTAGCTATTTGCTCTTGCTGTCTCTGGGCCCAAGGGAACATTATAAAATTAGGCTGATTTATGTGTTGAACAAAGCCATCAAGGAATATTCTTCCTATGTTGAACATGAGTAATGATAACTGAACAATTTAAGGTGCAGTGGTAGAGAGTGAGAAGAAACCTGATTTTCTTTTTCTTAAGATTCTTTTTTAAAACTTAATTTAATTTAATTTTAAAGTTGTGGGGTACAAATAAGGATTGTGTACATAAGTGGTTTATGTACAGGTGAAGTTTTGGACCTCCCATTGGATCTCACTTCACTTGGATAAGGATCAGGTGCCCTTATTGATGTTATGTGCCTGCTCCCCTGGCAATGTCCTGCTACTGCCAATACCTTGTTTGTAGTATTTTGATAGGTGTTCAGGGTCCACTTATGAGTGAAACAAACCAAACAAACAGATTTTCAAGACAGAACCTCTAAATGTCCCAGCTCTCCTACTTGTCAGTTGTGTATCTTTGCATAAGAAAGATACAAAACCTCTGTGAGCTGGCTCAAATATACAAGATGATCAGACTGGGGATGCCCTGTCCTCAACTAATCTTTTTCATAGCAAAGGCAAAAGCTGCATGCCTTCCAAACCTAGCGGCAGGCCTTAAACCTCACCCTATTTTGCTTATTAGACTGTAGCTTGTTCTGCCAATTCTGTCTGAAATGCCCACCATTTAGAGCAATCAGTGGTACTTAGTCCTGACTAAACATTAGGCTCATGTGGGGAGTGTATTGAAATAGCTATTATTTACTGAGCATCCAGTAAACAATAGGAAACTTATATACATTATCTTATTTCACTTTCACCACAACCCTATTGAGGTAGGTACTGTTACTGTTCCCATTTTGCATTTTTCAAGTTCTGAAAGAAAAGTACTGTCAACCAAGAATTCTACATCAAGCAAGAAAAACTTCACAAATGAAGAGAAAATAAAGACATTTTCAGATTAAGAAAAACTAAGCATTTTTTTTTGTTGGCATGTACTCTAAAAGAATAGTTAAAGAAAGTTATCTAAAGAGAAAGGAAATAATGGAAAAAGATATCTTGGCATATCAGGAGGAAAGAAAGAAAAACAGAAAGAATAAAAATATAGATAAATGAAATAAACCTTCCTTCTTTTGAGCATTCTAAATTATGTTTGACAGGTAAATTGAAAACTAAAATACTGTCTAATGGGTTTGTCAATGTATGCAGAAGGAATGGTTAAGATAACTATATTATAAATAGAGGAGGGTGAAGAGACATAGAAGGAAGTAAGCTATACACTTCACTTGAACTGGTAAAATGACACAGACTGTGACAAGTTTTGTATATAAAATGTAATACCTAGAACAACCACTTAAAAAGTTATATAAAGTGATACATTCACAAACACTCCAGATAAATACAAATTAAATTCTAAAAGATGTTCAAATAACCCACAAGAAGGCAGGGAAATGAAGCAGACAAAAGCAGAAAAAATAAATAGATAAAAATGAAGTGACAAATGTAAGCCTTAACACATTAAATAATTCATATCAATAACATATCAATAATTATATTAAGTGGTCTAAATAAATCAACTAAATGACAAAGATTAGCAGAGTGGATAAAAACATAATCCAGCTATATACTGTTTATAAAAACTTACTTCAATTTCAATGACATAAGTAGGTTGAAAGCAAAGAATAGAAAAAGATATCCCATGCAAATATAAATTTTTAAAAAGCAAGATTATGTATGTTAATATCATGTAAAGTAGGTTTCAGAGCAAAAAGTTTTGTAGGGATAAAGAGGGCCACTGTATAATGATAAAAGATGTCAGTCCAGCATGAAGACATAGTAAAAGAAAAAGAAAAGAAGACATAGTAATAGTATATGTGTATTCACCATGTTCCCCACACAACAGATCTACAAAACACGTGAATCAAAAATCAATAGACCGAAAGAAATAGACAATATGTAGTTACAGTTGGAGACTTCAACACTCCTCTGTCAACAATTGGTAGAACAATCAGACAGAAAATTGTCAAGATATTGAAGAACTCAACAATACCATCAACCAATAGAATTTTATCAAAACTTGTAGAACATGCTACTCAACAACAGTACAATACACATTCTTTTCAAGTGCCCACAGAACATTTTTTATGATAGGCCTTTCCTGGGACAGAAAACAAACCTCAAATAAATATTTTTAATAAAACATGTGCAACTCATGAAAAATTAAATACTTAGGTAAATATCTAACTAAACATGTACAGAACTTATATGATTAAGATTATAAAATAGTAATGAAAGATATAATAGAAGTTCTAAATGAATGGAGAGGCATATGTTCATGGATTGAAAGTTTAAATACAGTAAAGATGTCATTTGTCTTTCTCCCCAAATCAATATACCTCTATTCTTGTTAAAATCCCTGCATGTTTTATCTAGATATAGAAAAGTTTTTTAATGAAAAAACAAAGAAACAAGAATAGCTAAAACAGTTTTTAAAAATAAGAATGAAGTGACAGGAAACACTTTACCCTATTTTAACACTTATTTATAAGTATAGTAATCAAGACTGCAGGGTGTTGACTGAGATAGGCATATATACCATTGAAAGAGAATAGAGGATACAGATATAGCAACACACAAGTCCAGTCAAATGATTTTAAAGTAATACTAATACAATATTAATAATAACATAAATATTAATAAAATTCAATAATATAGCAAGTCATAATACATTTTTAGATTTACAGAAAATTGGTGAAGATATTGCAAAGAGTTCTTGTATAATTTGCAACCCATTTCCCCTATTATTAACATTTTAGATTAGTATAACACATGTTATGATTAATAAACTAATATTAATACATTATTGTTAACTAAAGTTCACACTTAATTAAAGTATTTTTAGTTTTTACCAAATGTTCTTTTTCTGACCCAGGATCTCATCCAGATTAATTTAATTATTGTGCCTCCTTAAATTCTATTTAATTATTGTGCCTCCTTAAAAGCCTCTTGACTGTGACATTTTCTCATTTTCCTTGTTTTTGATGACATTGGCAGTTTTGAGGAGTACTGGGCAGGTATCTTACAAAATGTTCCTCAATTGGAATTCATATGATATTTTTTTCCACAAATAACCTGGACTTGAGGGGCTATAATTTGAATGTGATTTGTTCCTGCCAAAACCCATGTTGAACTTTGATCCCCAATATGGCAGTGTTGGAAGTGAGGCCTAATTGGAGGTGTTGGGGTCATGGAGGTGGATCCCTCATAAATAGGTTAATTCCCTCCTTCGCTGCTGTTGGTGGTGATGGTTGTGAGTGAGTTCTCCCTCTCAAGGAAATGAATTCATCCCCATGAAAGCAGATTGTTAAAAAGAATATGGCTTCCTCAATTTCTCTCTCTTGCCATGTGTTCTCTTTGCATGTCAACTTCCCTTCTGCTTTTCACCATGAGCAGAAGCAGTATGAGGCCCTCACCAGGAGTCAAGCAGATGCTGTCAGTATGCTTTTTAAAAAATTTACTTATTTTAAAGATGTGGGTCACAATTCAGGATTAGGTAGTTAAAAGGTCATCATACAGGTAAATTTGATCCTCCCTTTGGTTCTTGCTTTGCCTGGTTTAAGATCAGACTCCCAGGCCAGGCTAGGTGACTCAGCCTGTAATCCCAGCACTTTGGGAGGCCGAGGCGAGTGGATTGGCTGAGCCTGCGAATTCAAGACCAGCCTGGGCAACTTGGAGAGAGCTCATCTCTACAATAAATCAAAAATTAGTCGGGTGTGGTAACGTGCACCTGTAGTTCCGGCTACTTGGAAGGTTGACGCAGAAGGATTGCTGGAGCCCAGCAGCTCGACGCTGGTGTGGCCGTGAGTATGCCACTGCACTCCAGGCTGGGTGATGTAGTGAGACTCCAACTCAAAAAAAAAAAAATCAGGTACCCTTATTGATGTTATGTGTCCCCCACCTCCCCTGGAAACATCCCACTACTGCCAATCCCTTTCTTATTGTATTATGATAAATGTTCAGGGTTCAAGATCTGCTTATGAATGAGAACATGTGGTATTCAGTTTTTTGTTTCTGTGGTAGATCACGGAGTATCATAGACTATAAATCCATCCAAGTTGCTGTGAAGTCCAGAATTTTGTCCTTCTTTCTGGTTACATAGTATTCCATTGTGCATAAGTACAACATTTTTTTTTTTTATCCAGCCCTCTTTCGATGGGCAGCTTGGTTGACTCCATATTTTTGCTACTGTGAATAATGCTGCAATAAACATACACATGCAGGTATCTTTTATAGAATGATTTGAGTTCCTCTGGGTATATTCCCAGAATGGGGATTGCTGGATCATATGAAAGGCCAATTTTTAGATCTTTTAGCAATGGTCAGACTATTTTCCACAAAGGTTGTATTAGTTTACACTGCCACCAACAGTGTAGTAGCATTCCCTTTTTCCCGTATCCTCTCCAGCATCTGTTGTTTTTTGACTTATTGATGATGGTCATCCTGACTGAGTTAGGTAGTATGACAGTGTGACTTTAATTTGCATTTTTGATGATTAGTGAGGCTGAGCATTTTGTCATGTATCTATGGTCTGCTCATATGTCTTCTTTTGAGAAGTGTCTATTCATATCTTTTGCCCAATTTTTATTTTTATTTATTTATTTATTTATTTATTTATTTATTTATTTATTTATTTACTTTGAGTTGGAGTCTCACTCTGTCGCCCAGACTGGAGTGC